>NC_091127.1:3175000-3475000 GCF_040183065.1 Periplaneta americana | reverse complement strand
ATATTTTATTTCATATTTTATACATTAAAATTCAGGCGCTGAAACCAACCGTAGAGATTCCTATTGTAATATTTTTTCCCATTTTCGCGTAGGGAGGGGCAGGTCGAAGTTCTTTTGCACTGAAGCAAATTGATCTATTGTGAAGTAAGCCCATTGCGGAGGAAGGTGATGAGATGTGCGAAACCCGAGGGTAGATTTGCATTCCGGGGTTACCACAGAACTTGCTGTGCAGGTCCGTAACCACAAACAGTTTTTGACGCGTCTGCGATTCGGCTCTCGCGCGCTGGTCTTGCATCCAGGCGACCTGGGTTCGTTCCCCGTCTAGGGCATGGTGGAATTTATCATGGACAAAGCAGACATTGCAGAGGGTTATTCTCTGAATAGACTGGTGTGGATTTGGGTCCTGTGGTCTGTCGGATACTCGTCTGAAGGTGGGATCTGTCTTTATCAGGACTCAGGCAAGATGATCTACCTGTCAGTATCGGATTCACGATGTCATCCATGCTACGTTTCAGTCTTGGTCAGTCATCGAATACATAGGGCCAATGTAGACCTAAGTGCAGGAATCCGTTCAGGGTCCAGTCCTTACGAAGTCAAGCCTGGCCGTCAAGAGATTTAATTTCCTTCCCCATACAGCAGTGGATTTGGCGAAGTAGGCATCAGAGGTTGGTTGGTATTATGAAGTGCTTCCCAGCTTTAACGACACCAGTACATTGTCTTGAGCCTCATAAATATGTGTGGTCATTTCTTTGCGGTATCACCTAATCTCATATGTCAGCTTGAGTCATGTTGTACTAGAAGAATATATAAAATGAATAATAATAGTAATAATAATAATAATAATAATAATAATAATGTTTTATTTTTGCTGGCAGAGTTAAGGCCGTAAGGCCTTCTCTTCCACTCAACCAGCCTTAATTAATACAATACATATTTAAATTACGAATATTTACACTACACTTGAAAGATTCTCCAGCAATATTCTTCAGTTAAGTTTTAACGACTAGTAGACTACATATTTATTTAAATTTAGATAAACCTATAAGGTAAAGTAGTAACTTAATTTATGAGCTAATTTAATTCAATCAATTATAATTAATTTGAGATTTGAGATAGCTAGTAAAATGATGAAAATTAATTTAATATAAGCTTACTAGAACTATGTTACAGGGAGAAAAAAAAAATATATATATATATAAATCTAAAATATATTTCTATAATGAGAATATTAATGTAATTGCCATTAGAGGTTTTGTAAATCTATTTAGAGAAATTAATGATAATAATAAGAATGGACAGATGTTAATTTCATTATAAGTAATAAATATTAATCAGCAATTAATTTGTTAAGTAAGAATTGATGTAATTTTGACCTAAATGAAGGGAAATGTATGGTAAAATAAATGTTCATGGAATTCAATTCTTAGTGGTGAATTTATGACGAAAATATGTGAGGAGAAAATTCACAAATTGTTAGGAAAAGCACGGAAATTTTACTTGAAGCAAGTAATGAGATAGGTTTGGAAGTAAATACCGAAAAGACAAAGTATATGATTATGTCTCAAGACCAGAACATAGTAAGAAATGGAAATATAAAAATTGGATATTTATCCTTTTGAAAAGGTGGAAAAATTCAAATTTTTGGAGCAACAGTAAATTTTTTTTATTTAAATAGGTTATTTTATGATGCTGTATCAACATCTAGGTTATTTAGCGTCTGAATGATATGAAGGTGATAATGCCGGTGAAATGATTCCGGGGTCCAGCACCGAAAGTTACCCAGCATTTGCTCAAATTAGGTCGAGGGAAAACCCCGGAAAAATCTCAACCAGGTAACTTGTCCCGACCGGGATTTGAACCTGGGACACCTAGTTTCGTGCCAGACGCGCTAACCGTTACTCCACAGGTGTGGACAGCAACAGTAAAAAATATAAATTATATCTGAGACGAAATTATACGCAGAATAAATATGGGAAATGCCTGCTATTATTCGGCTAGAAAGCTTTTGTCATCTAGTTTGCTCTCAAAGAAAGTGAAAGAATTTATAAAATAGTTAAATTACCGGTTGTTATGTATGGTTGTGAAACTTGGACTGTCACTTTGAGAGAGGAACAGAGGTTAAGGGTGTTCGAGAACAAGGTGCTTAGGAAAATATTTGGGGCTAAGAGGGATGAAGTTACAGGAGAATGGAGAAAGTTACATAACGCAGAACTGTACGCATTTTATTCTTCACCTAACATAATTAGAAACATTAAATCCGGACGTTTGAGATGGGCAGGGCATGTAGCATGTATGCGTGAATTCAGAAATGCATATAGTGTGTTAGTTGGAAGGCCAGAGGCAAAAAGATATTTGGGAAGGCCGAGACGTAGATCGGAAGATAATGTTAAAAGGATTTAAGGCAGGCGAGATATGATTGTAGGAACTGGATTAATCTTGCTCAGGATAGGAACCGATGACGAGCTTATGTGAGAGCGGCAATGAACCTCCGAGTTCCTTGAAAGCCATTTCTAAAGAAGTAATGATGAGATTAACAAATTTTAAGTAAACTCATATCCTCGTACCTGGTTAACCATGAACATGATTCCACGCGTCGCCTGAGTACGAATTTGTGTTCGAAGTCAGCGCTTTTATCGCTGGACTGCTGCAGAAGTTCCATCGGTACTTTGATTTTGGATTTTTTTTGGAGAATCCCATAGACTAGCTGTTTTCCGAATTAAATATAATTTAGTTTTCCGTTGCTTTTAGTGCTGATGATTTGAAGTCGGTTATTACGTAACGATAGGCCTACTGTATTAACTACTACGTTGGCCCGGGTTCGAATCCCGGTCGGGGCAAGTTACCTGGTTGAGGTTTTCTCCGGGGTTTTCCCTCAACCCAATACGAGCAAATGCTGGGTAACTTTCGGTACTGGGCCCCGGACTCATTTCACCGGCATTATTACCTTCATTTCGTTCAGACGCTAAATAATCTAGATGTTGATACAGCGTCGTAAAATAACCCTATAAAATAAATTAACTACTACGTTCTTTAGCGTGAATTAAATTGGTAATAGCAAGATGGTATTTTGCGAGATGAAGCCAGGAATTCCCCAGTGTGATTACCTAGTTTCTGCCTTATAGTTGAGGAAAACCTCGGAGAAAAACTAAACCATGTAATCAGTCCAAGCGAGGATAGAACCCATACCCGAACGCAACTCCAGATCAGTAGGCAAACGCATTATCGCCTGAGCTACGCCTGGTGGATAGAGCTGATGGAAAAGTCGGTTGTGAATGATATATAAGTGGTGGAATTATGAGAAATATTCTCCGAGTCGGAGACTCCGACATCTTTGTCAACCACCAGGTCTATTCGACGAAATTTCAACCCTAACCCTCCCGGAAATCGACGCCTTATCCCTTTCAGTTCGTGACCGATTTTCAGAATTGTCATGGCATAGCCTCCTCGCATAATTAAATAGATCTACATTCATGCTTACAAATGCAGTGTCGAGAGGTGTATTTCTGTTCAGCCAGCTCCTATTTGACACTGCAAGTCAACTCTACTAAATAATTAAACTATACTTCCCGAAAGTTCATCTGTGGAGAAACGGAGACATTCCGTGACGTGCTACAATTATGCAAACAAAGTTAGGTTAGTTTATACGCTTTAACGGGGACACGAATTGGTGGTGAGTTTGAAGGAGATGTCTACGGCGGGGAATCGATATCAAGTTCAGCTGCAAGCTGTGCCGTGCACTGCCGCCAAATTAAATTAGCGTTACGGTTATGCAAGACTTGCACCCCCCGCCCGTGTGAAGGAATTTCCATCCTTCAGGATACAAAAGTTTGTCTTCTTTCTTCAACCGTCCTAGTTTGTCATACGAACAAATATTGAGGTATTTCGAGAAGGAAGCTGAAGTTCTTCCAGCTAGGTTAGCTATATTTTAAAATAATGCTTGATATTAAATTTCTTTGTACATATATACTGTATAGTCCGGATCAGCTTACTTAATACCCTAAGGGTCAAACCTAACCATTCTTCCCCTATTACTACATATGCTAGTGGATTATAGTGATTTTCTAGCTCTCAGGTTGAATTTTCTTTTACCAACTTCGTTTCGAATTTTGGGTACTTACAAATACTACAGCTGTTATGTTAGCAGCAACAATTTCGGTTTGCAGTAAAGGAAACTGATAAAAGTGCAAGCAAGTAAATATATTTTTATATTTTTAGGTTAGGTCTCATGAATTGTAAACTGTTTAGTCAAAGCAATGAATTTCATGTTGCCAGGCAAAATACATTGTAATATTAGATCATACTAATCCTAATTATCAACACAATATGCGAGAAGTCCTGGAGGAAAATGTACTATGTCATAAACTATTGAACCATTTAGGATACACCTCGCAACATTAAGGTGAGATGTGGTAAATAAGCAAGACATTGTTATTGTTAATAAAATAATCCGTGGCGCTACAGCCCGTGAAGGGCCTAGACCGACCAGCCGGCTGCTGGCCTCACGCCCACATGTCGAAGCAGAGGTGGACGCTCATCCAACCAGAATGGAGGTATCGTGTGGTTAGCACGATGATCCCCCAGCCGTTACTGCTGGGATTCGCAACCGGATTTCGCTACCTATCGTAGCTCCCCAAGTGCTACACGATGCTGGGTGGGCACCGGTCCCATACACTGGCCGAAATTTCATGAGAAAATTTCTTCCCCCATGAGGACTCGAACCAGCGCGCATTCCGTAACGCGAGTCCTAGGCAGGATGCCTTAAACCGCGACGCTACGGCGCGGGACTGTTATTGTTAATACATTATTATTATTATTTTTTTTTTCAGTACATAGCATTGTGAACTTATCCGCTTTGGTGACAACTGGTATTAGTTGGCAACACTGAAGCCAAATTAGGTTTTTAGGTTTTAGGAACTACAACGTGATCCTCACTATAAACTTCTTTTTGAGGAAGTTCAGAACCACAGCTAGGTAGAAGCGCGCTTATTTATTTATTTTATTGGGTTATTTTACGACGCTGTATCAACATCTCAGGTTATTTAGCGTATGAATGATATGAAGGTGAAATGAGTCCGAGGTCCAGCACCGAAAGTTACCCAGCATTTGCTCGTATTGGGTTGAGGGAAAACCCCGGAAAAAAACCTCAACCAGGTAACTTGCTCCGACCGGGAAACGCGTTTGTACATTGATAGTCGATGGGGAGGTAATTATTTAGCCAAATTTTGGAGTGGGAATAAATCGTTTGCATTGGTTTAGATTCAGTTGTACTTGTACGTTATCATGTTTCTTAGCAATTGTCTCTCTTCTACTTCTGGTCACACGTAACAGATTGATCAGCCTAATGAACTTTAAAGATAACGTTTATCATTTTCTCTATGCTGCCATCTAGCGATTGAGGAAGAAGTCATGTTATAACTATGATTGACAACCCTCCCTATTTCCCGGCATCTCTCTTATTTAGCCTTAATTTTTAACAGTCTCCCGACTCCCCTATTTTTCTTCTCTTCGAGCATTTTTCTCCCTTATTCTTGCATAATGTGAAAATCTATTTGAAACATTTAATTTTTCCGTGATTGAAGGTGATTTATATGATGGATTCTGTTGTTCCAGAGAAGCACTGAAATGTGCAATCTCTGTAGAAGGTAATACTTGCCAGAAATAGTTTGAGGACTCACTAGTTTAAAACCAAATAATGTTAAGAGTTAAAAATTTAGAAAAAAAAACTAGTAAGTTCTGTTGTAAGCATACCAGGCAGCAAAGCTCATGCAGAGTAGAGGTGGGCAACACGATTCTTTTTCAGAAGTCGATTCCAACGATTCAATCACGCATTACGAATCGATTCTAACGATTCGTTCACGATTCTTCCCAGTCTGCGATTCCAACTATTCTTTTGAATCGTCGCAAGACACTTTCCTTTGCAAACCACGCGTAGAACAAAAACGTTCTACATCTCTCTCATAGATGGCATAAGAGGCGAGACATTGGATTGTCTCTTTCTCATTGGCTGGAACCATTCAGTATGAACTCCATTAGTCTACAAAATTACCCAAGATAATGTCTCTAAATTATAATTTATCAACTGAACCTTATTATGAAGTACATTTTTTGCATTACATCTCTATTTAACTATGCAAATTTCAGGTTTGTGTTCATTATTTTCCATACTTAACAAATGCAGTACATATTTTGATTTCACTCTCGCTCGGGAGCATTCGACACGGTTCGGAAATGTCCGTTGACAGGTTACATCAAACAACGAATAGAATCGTGGGTTACGATGCCATGCCGATTCCTCCATATTCTTTTGAATGACGATTCGTTACGATTCGTTTGAACGACGATTCGTTACGATTCTTTTGAACGACGATTCGTTGATACCACGAATCGATTCTTACGATTCTTTATTATTAGTCGTTCGAATGAACGATTCGTTCACGAATCGACCCAACTCTAATGCAGAGAGTGTTTTCTCTTATGAGCAGATGTTGTAAGCAGGAGCACGACACATCTGAACTGCAAATCATAGTCAACTTCAATTATTCATAGCCTATCGGACATTTTTACAATTTGTTTGAAACTGCATATTACGTAAAATGTCTCGAAATAATCTTAATTTAAGCCTAACTGCCAAAGTTTGCAATAAGGTTTTTTTAGTACTGCTAATTGAATTGTATAATTTGTCTATTTTGATGTGAAATATTGTAGATTACTTAGTCCAGGCCTGCAGAACTGTAGCTCTTGAGAGCGACTGCTTTCCTCCCCTTTCTTACCCCACCCACCTTTTCTACCTGTGCGGTCACGGCGTTCTAGTTACGCTCGGCTGCATCAACATTCATTCTCGGGGCGAAGTTAGTAATTTTTCTCCCTTTCCAAAAAACATTTTGATTTCGAATTTTTTCTATGCTTTCCTTAGATATTTATCTATGAAACCTAAAATTTACATTGCGTTTATCACAGGTGTTACGATGTGATAATGTTTAACGATGCGGAAAATAGCGTCGTCTGCTAACCGCAACTGGCAATGAAAGAAGTAAAATGGCGAACGATTATATGTACCTACTCTTTATAGAACCAACTCTTACTAGGACGTAAGCAAAGAGGCGGAGCCACGCTGGGAATAACAGCAATAGACTGTGCCGGTACTATTCCGCATTGTACAGTGGCTCCCATTAATATTCGGTTTGACTGACATGTAAGATTAAAATAAATACACTAATTATTTTCAAAAAACTTAATCATCATCATCATCTTCCTAACAAGTATTAGGCCAAGTGGCCTGTTACGGTCTCAAACTAGAATTTTCAGTCCATCTCTTCTTTGGACGGCCTAGAGATCTTTTGCCATATGGATGGTAATGAAGCAGTGCTTTTGGAATTCTGCATCGATTCATTCGTTCGAGATGACCCTTCCACTGAAGTTGATATTTGCTGATGAACTGCATAATGGGTTCTATTTGAAGTTCTTGCATTAGGTCCTCATTTTTTTTATGATCCCAGCGAGTATATCCAGCTGTTGCTCTCATGAACCTCATCTCACTTGCTGTTATTCTACTGACATCTTTATTCTTCACAGTCCACGCTTCGCTACCATAGCTTAATACTGGCTGTGCTAAGGTTTTATACAAGCCTATTCTTGTGTGTCTTTGTACTAGTGAGGGTTTCATGATTTTATTAATGATCCCCATTGTTTTAATGAAAATAAAAATTTGCACTATAATAAAAGCAAAAGTATACTCTCTGTTAAATTACATAGATTTACAACAAAATGAAGAAATCTCCTCTGTTATATAAATAAAAATGATAAACATTATTACATTATTTCTAATAGAAAATATTGCCTCATTAATATTCGGTTTGTTCAAAACAATATTTTGTTGAATACCCCTTTTGCCTCAAAACAGCCCTCAAACGCCTTGGCATGCTCCTGGATAACTTCGTAGTAAATTGGGGACTAATTTTCCTCCATTCTTCCTTTAATCTCCGTTTCAGTTCTGTCTTGGAAGTGATGGGAGTTAGTCTGATCTTGCGATTAAGTTCCTCCCACAAATTCTCAATCGGATTTAAATCCGGTGATTGTGCTGGGGTTCGGATTACCTTGGGACAGTTGTATAGAAGCCATAAACGCACTTTTTCAGCTGTGCGTTCAGGATCATTGTCCTGATAGTACAAATTCTCAATCGGATTTAAATCCGGTGATTGTGCTGGGGTTCGGATTACCTTGGGACAGTTGTATAGAAGCCATAAACGCACTTTTTCAGCTGTGCGTTCAGGATCATTGTCCTGATAGTACTTGAAACTATTTTTAATTCCTAGACTCCCTGCACTTCGTTTTAAATTATTTCTCATAGTGTCCAAATACACATGCTGATCCATCCTTTTTTTCTATAAAAACAAGTTCACCAACCCTACCTGCAGCCATACAATCCCATACCATGACGTTGCCCCCACCATGTTTCACTGTTGACATCAGATTCTTTTTTTCGAGTTCTTAATTTTTCTTACGCCACACGTACAGTTGTCCATCCGATCCGAAGACGTTAAATTTGCTTTCATCAGCAAATATCACATCGTCTCACCAGTTCTCCTCATTATGGACATGTTCCCTTGCGAACTGAAGCCGCCTCCTTTTATTTATTTCATTTATGTAAGGTTTCCTCCTACATACTCTCCCTTTAAACCCTTCTTTCCTCAAAACTCTTCGAATTGTTTCGGCACCTACCTGCTTGCCAAACTCCTCACGAACACATTCTGCCAAGTTTCGTTGCACTTAGTCGAGGATTCTCTTTTATTTTCTTCAGGATGGAGCGTTCTTCACGTTCAGTTAATTTTTTCGGCTGCCCTTTTTGTGGTATGGACTCGATTCTGTCTTCGTTTTTGTATCTTCTTACTATATCCCCAACTGTACTCTTACTCACATGTAATATTTTGGCTATTTCTGTGTATTTTAGCCATTTTTCGTGATGATAGATCACAAGTTGTCGTTGTTCAAAAGTTGTGCTTTTTCCTTTGCGACCCATTTTACGACTTGTACTCCAACCTCGCCTGAGCTGTGCACAACGTGTAGACCGAATGATTGCACGTTCGCTACTGAAACCTACAATACTGTCAGCAGAAAACGTGCATTAGATTGGAAGCAAATAAATCAAAACCGAATATTAAAAAGGGTAAACTTTGATGTTACTTACCGATTATTTGTTATTACATCGTAAAGATTAAACTTTCGATGTAAACTTTTTAACGGTATGTACAAAGTGTTTAAATTTTCTATCTGCAACGAAATACAGGTTCACTTGAACACAGAACAAAACATCAATAGCAAAATACTGTAAAATCAATCACGAACCGAATATTAAAGGGAGCCACTGTATGTGTTGAGGCGATAGTAGCGATCCTAGTGGTTAGAAACTATCTATGGATGCATATTTACTACGTATTGAGCTTCGTGACTATATACTAGACTGTGACAATAGCATACAACTCTACTGCCATCTAGCAGTCGTTACCAAAAAATTCCTTTTCGATAGTGGAGGCTCTGGTGGTTGTTCTCTTTTTATGTTGCCATTTCATAACATGGGAATGGCAATCCAATGTGATATTAGGACTTGTACGAATAACAACAGTCTTGAGTTTCGAGCCTCGATTATAGGAATTATTTCCTATTGCTGTCTGTGATGTGGTCGTCAATATCGCAGTCAGAGCCCACTGAGTCTCGATAACAGACAACCTTTCCTATTTTCTCTATTTTGATGTGACATCGGCCCTCGCAGGCATATTCGCTGAGTCACGATCGCAGAGTTTTATTTCCGGTCGACACTGGCAGGCAGAACCGGTTTCTGCCCCAACAGACTGGACTACAGTCATTTCCATCTTTGCTCCTATTTTTCGACATGCTTTCCCGTTCAAATCCACTGCAGCAGGTAAGCCATATCTGTCCATCGATACTTTTCACCTAGATTATTTACTCTTAACGCGTGAGTTAGTACGAAGTATTCAGGGTGTACCGTAAGTAATGTCATTAATTTCAGAGGATTATTCTCTGAGATATTTCAACTAAAAAGTTTAATACAGTTTTGTTCTTTTTCGCATCCTTTTCCAGATACAAATTATTGTTTTATATGAAATACTTCATATGTGTTTTGGAAAAACCATTGATTTAATTTCCAATATGCTCAATCAAATAGGAAAGATTGGAGAAAGCTGGTTTTGCATTGAAAGACCTGCCCTTGGGCAGAACATTAAATGAATGAATGCCCAATCAATTTAAGAGAACAGTGTAGATCTGTTATGATAATAAATGATTGAAAGGAACTTAGTTCTGTCCTTTAAATATGCAGAAATTTGATCCGAACAAATGTAACTTTTCGTTCTGCAAAGGAATTTTTTAATGTTACATTTCTTCGGATCAAACTTCTGCATATTCGAAGGACAAAACTAAAATTATTGCCTGCAGGTTTACCTGCTGATCCCGGGCTACATTCGGTTAAGTATTTTCGAGGTTTTCCGAAATTGTAAGACGAATATCAGGTAATTTCATGGTGAATTCTTTGCATCATTTCGCCAAATACCATCTCGCTATTGCCACTTCCATAATCTCTTAATTACTCTAATTGTAGATGCAGCGTCGTTAAAAAGCAAACTAAGTAAATCAACGTGTGAATTAGGCCTAAATAATATATACATTATTTTAATGTACCGAAGTACATATGATATTTCCATGCAGATATTCTGCGTCATCATGCGTTCATAGACATCTATGACGTAGTGCAGAGGGCGGCCACTAGAGGGAACCCAAGAGTTGGAACTTAAACTGAGACCATTCTGTCCGACACCGGGATGGGTATCCGGTGTGGCTTAGTGGATAAAGCATCAGTACGTAGAGCTGAAAACCCGGGTTCAAATCCTGGTGCCGGAGAGAATTTTTCTCCGTTCCATTACTCTTTCATCGTACGATGACGCAGAATATCTACATGGAAATATCATATGTACTTCGGTACATTAATAGTACATTATGCAACGAGCCTATAATGATAGTAATTAAGACGCAAGTATGGATATTTATGAAACGAGCGCAAGCGAGCGTCTTAATTACCATTATAGGCAAGTTTCATACGACTTTTTATGCTCGACCATATTTCTAACTTGAAATTATTCAGATATATACATTTTATTTGTATCTGACAAGATCGGAAGTGATCTTGTTGTAGGTCGTGAATTGTGAGATGTACGCAGACGCGAAAGTATTGATTTTTTTTTCCGAGGAACAATAATGTCATTGACCTTGATGTAATCCCGTTAAACTTGATATAACCTTGATTATTGAATTCTACATTGAAAAACGAGATGACAAATTGAATTTATTTGAATATTATTTACAATTAACGCTAATTATTATAGTAACAGAACATAACCTTCTGCAACAGTATTGGTTTTCCAGCCTCCGTGACTTTTCGCTAATTCTCTTTCGATTGAATATCCGAGAATAATCGATACTTGCGGTTTTATAATGGTACAAAGCTGACTTGTCATTGACTGAACATCTGTAAGCTGTCATTGGCTGAACACCTGTACTTTAATGAGTAGGTGTACTTTAATGACATGCATTAAAGAACTGCTAACAGGTGTATAATTACTACATTTCGGCATGGTCGAGCATAAAATAATATATATGATTTGCGTAAATCACTTCGTGATTTAAGACGGCGCTTATTCCGTCGGATCCCGGCCAACTAGTCACTCATAACGAGTGCACCTCAGCACATGTGTGGACTTCAGTCCTACGTTCATAGACATCTATGACGTAGTGCAGAGGGCGGCCACTAGAGGGAACCCAAGAGTTGGAGCTTAAACTGAGACGATTCTGTCCGACACCGGGATGGGTATCCGGTGTGGCTTCGTGGATAAAGCATCAGCACGTAGAGCTGAAAACCCGGGTTCAAATCCTGGTGCCGGAGAGAATTTTTCTCCGTTCCATTACTCTTTCATCGTATGATGACTTAGCATATCTGCATGGAAATAGCACATGTACTTCGGTACATTAAAATAATATATATGAAATGCGTAAATCACTCCGTGATTTAAGACGGCGCTTATTCCGTCGGATCCCGGCCAATTAGTCACTCATAACGAGTGCACCTCAGCACATGTGTGGACTTCAATCCTACGTTCATAGACATCTATGGCTTAGTGGATAAAACATCAGCACGTAGAGTTGAAAACCCGGGTTCAAATCCCGGTACCGAAGAGAATTTTTCTCCGTTCCATTACTCTTTCATCGCCTAAATAATATAGTTTACATCCAAAGCAAACATAATCAGTGAAGCTCAGTGAAGCTACGACAGTTCGCCTCTTCCTGTCTTCAGTTAGACGCAAAGATGTATATCGGCGTTTTTGTTGTTAAGTTCTGCAGCAGCCTGTAATACCCAGGTAAGTATTAAGCATAATTGGTTTTCTGAGGAATTGGTTACTTCAGTATACATTTTACAAAGCAAATAGACCGAAAATTGTATTCATTTCCGATAACAAGAATTAGCTCAGCCTGTGCGTGACGTGGTGCTGGTATTCTGTACTGTTAATGCGTTGCATTGACACGTGTCAGCCAACAGCTAGTCTGGTAAATCGCACTATTTCACTTACGTAAGTGTAACACCAGTAAACGCATTCTCTTGTTACGTAAGGGGATGTTACCAAGTATATAGGGCATTAATGCCGTTCCTAGAATCCAGCCCCGGTACGCTAATACATTGCATGTTAGAAACGTGGATTGTTTCCATTCAAACAATTGATTACGTTGCCACATTTCACTCAATAGCATTTCTGGGTCGTGTAAATGGCCGAACAACTTATTTCATATTTGTAGTATTTTGTGCTACAACTCAGTTGCTTATCTCAGCTTCTTTTGTATTATCATTATTATTAAGGCTGGTTCACAATGAACCGGGGACGAAAACCAGAATGAAAACGAGAAGCAGAGGACGTGAATATGAAAATTTTTGATTCACAATAAACCGAGAACGTAGACGACTGTGCATATCGATATGCATGTCAATAACGATATGTAAAGTCGATATTACGCATTCTGATGTTATTTGTGTATAATTGACCAATGGCGTTCTCTCATGAGTACAAGGCAGCCAACATAAACACAGGTTAACCAACTTAGAAATTTCAACTGAAACATTTCATTAGGTACGGTACTATAAATATGCCCATGCATCTTTATTATCACAACCTATTTTAAGTCTACCATAACGTAAAATAATTAGAGAAGAAACATTTGTAATATAACAAAAATGAACACAACATTAGTTATTGAATTGAAGCGTGAATATGTAGTGTGTAATGCAACCAATACAGTAATAAAATATGATTCACTTACGATCGATGTTCAAAGATGCAGCTATTGGAAGCCACGTATTCTCCTTCATTTTCTCATCTTTACACGAGGCGCGCCGCTTATCGTAAACGTGAGGATCGATATATTGTGTAGATGGGCTTGCTGTAATCTTTCTCTGTAGCCATTCCGCCGCTACTGAAAGTAACAGGAAAGCAAATAACCATAGGAACACCTAAAGTTTGCGCCGAATCCTTTTTCTTGGAGTAGTGACTAGTAAATATTCCAAGAAACAGATACACTCCTATCTGTCAAGGTTCGACCTTGTTTCCGGCACTCAACGTAGATATTGATTGTATTCTGTCGCCAATGCAAACTCGATACAAGGAAATATAAGTGTTCCAAGAAGTCCTGTCTTCAAATACGACATAAAAGAACGCGAGAACTCTGCTGACGACGATTGATTTTTAAAAGGGATAATGGAAGGTTCTGGTGTTTGACTTACTTTGAAAGGGGAGTAAGGCATAGTTCTCATTGAGTATTTTTCAGTTCCACGTGATCTGTCATCTGTTATAGCAGAAATGACAAGTTAAATTTCGACAAACGATATCTCTTCCGAAAGTTTCTATCATTTAAATCCTTGAAAGGATTCCCTCTTTCCACTAACACAACTTCACACTTACCGTTATACCGATGCGAGCAATCCAAATACAATAATTTGTCTTAGAACCAATAGCTGCGATTGTGGCAGACATTTTAATAGGCCAACTTGATTATCTTTCTTATCCGCTCGATTATAATCTGTCAGAGATTATCTATGGTTACTAGTTATTCTCTTGTTTAAGTCCCAACCTCGGTCGATGCGCCATAAAAATGCTAAACCAGGAATTAAGTGACAATTTCACAGTAATACGGGAGGAGGGAATAAAAATAGCAATAAAGACAGGAATATGGTAGAAATGAACAGGTCAGAAAAGCCTGAAACCTGTGACATTCAATGTGATTATTAAGGGGCAGATTTTAGCATTTTTTCATGTTTTATTCCTTAGTTTCAAATAATAATTATGTTACGATTATATAAATGCATTTCAAGTTATTTATAACCAAAGTTCAAGATTTTATAGTGCTAAAATAAGGAATGCAAGGTTCATAGATGATTCTCTTTTCAACATCAGTAAGTTTAGGCTGTTATGTATCTCTTTCAAAGCTGATAATCGGGTCTAGTATTTATATTATTTTATGCTCGACCATGC
Source organism: Periplaneta americana (assembly GCF_040183065.1). Taxonomy (NCBI): domain Eukaryota; kingdom Metazoa; phylum Arthropoda; class Insecta; order Blattodea; family Blattidae; genus Periplaneta; species Periplaneta americana. The sequence goes on along the minus strand of NC_091127.1, from coordinate 3,460,418 downwards.
CGAAATGTAGTAATTATACACCTGGTAGCAGACCTTTAATGCATGTCATTAAAGTATACCTACTCATTAAAGGTCAGGTCTTTCAGCCAATGACGACTCAGGTTACAACTGTTCAGCCAATGACAGGTCAGCTTTCTACCGTTATAAAACCGCAAGTATCGATTATTCTCGGATATGCAATCGAAAGAGAATTAGCGAAAAGTCACGGAGGCTGGAAATCCAATACTGTCGCAGAAGGTTATGTTCTGTTACTATAATAATTAGCGTTAATTGTAAATAATATTCAAATAAATTCAATTTGTCATCTCGTTTTTCAATGTCGAATTCAATAATAAAGGTTATAATATTATAATATTATCAAGTTTAACGGGACTACGTCAAGGTCAATGACATTATTGTTCCTCGGAAAAAATCAATACTTTCGCGTCTGCTCAAATCTCACAATTCACGACCTAGAACAAGGTCACTTCCGATCTTGTCAGTTACAAATAAAATGTATACATCTGAATACCGGTAATTTCAAGTTAGAAATATGGTCGAGCATAAAAAGTCGTATGAAACTCGCCTATAATTGTAATTAAGAAGCTCGTATGAAAATTATTAAACGAGCGCAAGCGAGTTTCATAGATATCCATACTCGATTCTTAATTACTATCATTATAGGCTCGTTGCATAATGTACTATTAATGTACCGAAGTACATATGATATTTCCATGCAGATATTCTGCGTCATCATACGATGAAAGAGTAATGGAACAGGGAACAATTCTCTCCGGCACCGGGATTTGAACCCGGGTTTTCAGCTCTACGTGCTGATGCTTTATCCACTAAGCCACACCGGATACCCATCCCGGTGTCGGACAGAATCGTCTCAGTTTAAGTTCCAACTCTTGGGTTCCCTCTAGTGGCCGCCCTCTGCACTACGTCATAGATGTCTATGAACGTAGGACTCAAGTCCACACATGTGCTGAGGTGCACTCGTTATGAGTGACTAGTTGACCGGGATCCGACGGAATAAGCGCCGTCTTAAATCACGAAGTGAGACGATTCTGTCCGACACAGGGATGGGTATCCGGTGTGGGGCTTAGTGGATAAAGAATCAGCACGTAGAGGTGAAAACCCGGGTTTAAATCCCGGTGCCGGAGAGAATTTTTCTCTGTTCCATTACTCTTTCATCGGGTCTAGTATTGTTCCTGTATTGTTTTTTCTGTCAATAACAACAATATCTGCTCGTCTTGTTGAATCATCTTCCGAGATACAATGCACATCTTCATGGACTTCTAATCCTTGTTGTCTTAGGATGTCAGCAGGCCTTGTTCTTACCCTGTGATGGCGGTTTTTCCGCAGTAACTCAGTCTTTCGGCAGAAACCCAACACATGTCCTAGTGTTTCAGTTTCCTCACAGCCTTGGTGACGGCAACGGGTTATGTTGAATGCTCTACCTGGGACTGACCGTACTGCAGAAAGATTGCATGACATCTTCCCCGCATTAATACTAGGCACTTGGTCAGTAATTGAGACTCGTTCAGACATGGTTTCTTGTAAATAGTTCTTTTAATCTACCACAAAATATCTCAATATCCGGTAATTTCATCACTATAGAATTTTGTTATTGTAGGTTTAATTTGTAATTTAGTAAATACAAAAATATTCTTTGTTCTTAACTTCTATGATAAAATGTCTAGCTTTCATTAATCAGGTATTCTTGTCGTACTTTAATTTTTATTGTAATTGTAATTGTAAATTTAATATTAATTGTAATCTTATTGTTCATGTTATAGTTGTAATCCCCTGGTAGAGGGGCAGAGAAGGCCTGACGGCCTTATCTCTACCAGGTTAAATAAATAAATCTAATCTAATCTATATTCAGATGATGACAGGCCTGCTTATGCAGTGGGTTGAAAACACGCAACTTTAACGACTCATGGTGTCTCAATATTCTTAAAAACCATCAATAATTGTAAATTGCTTGAAGTAAAATAAGTTTTTTTTTTTTTTTTCAATTTTAACGGTTCATATTTTGTTATTTTAGTGCATATATCCTTGTTTTTAAGTGCATACGTGCCTGCATATTTGGCTGTTTTTAATGCATATGAATCCGCCCTCTAGTGATATGCGAAATGAGGGAAGATATGGTGAAGCTATTAAGGGAACCGGGTGAGGAGGGGGTGGAGATGGAAGAAGAGATTAGGAATTTGAAAAAAAAAATGCAGGGAACAGTGTAAATCTAGCAGAAAATGAGTTCCAGTATCAAACAAGCGCAATAGAGTAAAATTAAAGAGGCATTGGTTGCGATTGAAAAATGTGGGTAGAGAGTAGAAAGTGAAAACGGTGACGAGCTGCAAACGTGCGAACAACGCACTACTCGAATAATTTGAACTTTTAGTGTAGGCTATATGGTAATAGTGTAACTAAAATTTAATGAATCTGTGGAAGCAGTGAATAGTGATAAGTCCAAAAAAATAGGATTAGAAATAACGATTAAGTGGAACTGGAAGGAAGGAAATGGGAAAATTGTACTACTTAGAAGCAGTAAATAGTAGATATTAGGTAATGAAGGATGGTACTAGGACAAACAGTTGCGATAGATGAAGTAGGATATCAGCGAATAGGGATTATAAAGAATGGACACTGAGCGAATTTTCCTGTGTTTTGTTTTTCTGTGCGCCAGCGGATAGTTCCACTTTCAAGCGCTAGAGGTAGTGTAATCGAGCATACGCTAACATAATAATTGAGAATAGAGTTGAGACACAGGATCCAAACATCGCCTACCTCATTGCATTATCCAGTAAAGCTTTGCTTCAAATAAATTCAAGTTAACAGCTTTTCCTTATTTCTCAGTGACAAACTAGTTGTAATAATAATATTTTATATTTCAGATATCATAAATTATATTATAAAATAATATAATACATTATAAAATTAAGCATCAAATTCGTTTAATATTTTTATAATATAATATAATATAGGTATATGGTTTTACTTCTCGTGAGAGTTTTGTTTTTCCATTTTCAGCGCCATCAAATCATTACATATTTTAATTGCTGTTGGGGTCAACGTCTGAACTCTCATTATAAAGGAACTCTAGAGTCTAGACATTACAGTTAATGAAGGATTTATTATTTTATGGATCCAATTTATTTTATTTGAGTACATAATGTACCTAGATGTATTAATTATATGTGTTATATTTCCGCTGTGTCGACTGCTAGCTGGTGTGATGTCAGCGCCAACTCTAGGGAGAAAGCAGAATCTGACGCTCTAGCTGGCTTGAAGGTAATTGAAATCGGCCCGGCTACATCAAAGGTACCGACGCGAAGTGTCCATTCTTTATAATCCCTATTCGCTGAGGATATGGTGAACAGTGTGACTTGTATTAATACTAGCTGAAATCACCCGTCGTTGCCTGTGTTTTCCTTTCTGCTTCTATTTTTAATTAAACTGGTTGTTAGGCTTTTCGAAAATCTCGGAAATCCAACTACAGACAATCAAAACGAATTGTCTTTACCAAGCTTTCCTCATCCCTAAAAGATGAATCTTTCCATAGCGTCACGTAGATTAGATTAGATTAGATTAGATTAGATTAGATTTATTTATTTAACCTGGTAGAGATAAGGCCGTCAGGCCTTCTCTGCCCCTCTACCAGGGGATTACAACTATAACATGAACAATAAGATTACAATTAATATTAAATTTACAATTCACGTACTTGAATTAATGAACTTCTTAGCCAAATGCCTGCCAGGGTTAACTCAATTTAAACAGCTGTAGATCAGGCATCGAAAAGAAAACATTTCGTCATGTGCCTTACAGTCAACTGTTTTTAATTTATACAGGATGTAACAACTTTAATGCTTAGAATTTCAGGAACATGTTCCCTGACACATTCTACGTTGATTAAACCTAACATACCTACGTATATCCGAAATTGAGAGGTTACAAAGATAACAGAGCTGGAAAAAATAGAACTTCTTGCAGCTCCAAGCATTATACCGTTTATACAAGGACTATTTTAGGGCATTACTAAGTAGAGATACATAAGAAACATTTGAAAAGCAGTGAATGAAGGAAATTTTACTTTTAAGAGAAATTAAATTAAAATTGTTTAGGTTGCTAAGGAAACGAAACAGACAACAGTTTAAAATAACAGTTGTGAGAAAAATAAACCGTATTGTGACTAGTCTTTTTATTGAGTTTTGACCATTAAAATACGCCTTTTGTGTACACACATCAGGAATACGCCGACAAATTCATGTGTATGGACTGTGTGATGGCAATGCAACAGCAGCTGTTTTGGCATATCAAGCACGGTTCCCAAATCGTAGGATTCCTAGTGCACAGGTATTTTCACGTGCCTATTGGCAAATTTCAAGAAGTACATTTTTGGAATCTTAAGGACATTTTTTTCAACTTTGCACTGCTTCTTTCATAGTCACAAGTAGTTGATATTAAAATGTAATATGGTACTAATAAAAATAATGACATAGACATGTCACTTTCGGAAATTGGTGTTACTTCTTTCAGTATTCAGCGATAAAATTAAACTAAAAAATTTAACTTTGAAGTACAAATAATCCAAACCTATAGAACTTCGGATATAGGTATGTTAGGTTTAATCGACGTAGAACGTGTCAGGGAACATGTTCCAGAAATTCTAAACATTAAAGTTGTTACACCCTGTATTTATTTGTTTTTGTTTATTTATTTATTTGTTTATTCTGATATAGTTAAGGCCATTAGGCCTTCTTCCACACCGCTAGAAATACGAATAAAATAATAGAAAATCAAACTATAAACAAAGTAAAAGCAAACGAAAATATATACAGGCTACAACCACAAAGATTGTCTAGATTTTGGTCTTCATGATGTATCAACAATGTTTTTTTAAGTTCGTGTTATTTCTCCATGGCCTCATGGAAATCGATGTTGAATACAGGAGACAATAATAAAGAACAATTGACTGTATAAGATTGCATTTTAATATTATACATGAATGTTTGATCGCATTTTTTATTATTTATCTTTTTAATTAATTCAACGTCAATTTGTCCGATTTTAATGTAGCCTATGTTCTTCTCCAGGTTATGAAGGTTAAATGTGGAAACTTTGGCAAGTGTCGGTGAAAGCGTGTAGATTTGTATATAGTACATACATACATACATACATACATACATACATACATACATACATACATACATACATACATACATACATACATACATACATACATAGCCACATTGACTTTTATATATAAGATGGATAGGGAAACTAAAAGGCATTTATGAAGCAATGAATAGTGATAAGTATAGGGTCTGGCAGAATGATCTCCCCGATTTGAAACATAAATAAAAAACAACATAGATCCTAGAAGTGCTTCGTGTGGAGTGTAGCATTGTATGGGGCAGAAACGTGGTCATTACGACAAAGTGAGGAGAAGCGAATAAAAGCATTTGAAATGTAGATATGGAGAAGGATGGAGCGTTTGCAATGGACAGATAGAATAAGAAACGAAGTTGTGTTGGAAAGAGTAGGTGAAGAAAGAATGATGCTGAAACTGATTAGAAAGAGGAAAAGGAATTGGCTGGGTCACTGGCTGAGAAGAAACTGCCTACTGAAGGATGCACTGGAAGGAATGATGAACGGGAGAAGAGTTCGGGGCAGAAGAAGATATCAGATGATAGACGACATTAAGATATATGGATCATATGAGGAGACAAAGAGGAAGGCAGAAATAGGAAAGATTAGAGAGAGCTGGGTTTGCAGTGAAAGACCTGCCCTTGGGCAGAACACTATGAATGAAAATGAATGAATGTAGTGTCGCATAGTGGGTATTAAAATGATCGCTAGCATGAGATTTAATAGGAACGGTTTCTCTTTCGTGACGACTACATTGTACAGTACAATTTAAAATTGACTCACTTATCATGCACCAATCACGAAACACAAGAAATAGGAAAACAAGAATTCAACTGCCACATTCATTAGACAGAACGTTATAGCGAAAGTTATATGCGAGGTTTTCAGAATAGAATTATTGCATTTTGAACATGGACGCCAGTGACCGAAACTCCGTATTTACACTTCTGACAACGACTAAATAATGCATATTTTGCTTTCATCCGTTCATTTCTGTGTGTTATGGACTGTGTCGTCCTTGGTGATATTTCTGTCGTACTTACTCTCACTGATGAGTACTTTTTGTTTGGAAAATTAAATTAGTTGTCACAATGTGATCTGAACGAACAAAAAGTTCGTTCCCGCATTGAAATTGTGGATCTGTTAAGGTCAGTACTGAATTAAACCCTGTATCGATTATTTATACCTTCGATATGTGTTATTAACTTGAATTTAGATTAATGTTCTATTCCGTATAACAGTAAAAGAATGTAAGCGAAAAATATAAAAAAGAAGAAATTAATAAAAATGAGAACAAATATAAAAAGTAAGATATATAAGTAAACACAATCAAATACATAGCACAAAAATACGGATACAACCCCAACATAATAGATAACATAATACGTAAGGCAAAACAAAACCACAAAAAACAGAAGAATACAACACAAACACAAGAACACAAAAAATACATCACACTAACATACGAAAACAAAAACACACATAAAATTGCAACCTCATTCAAGAAATTAAACTACAACATCTCATACAGAACAAATAACACTCTATAAAACATCTCAACACACAAACAAACAAATACAACCACACAGGCGTATACAAACTCAAATGTAACACCTGCAACAACTTCTACATAGGACAGACAGGCAGATCATTTCAAACACGTTACAAAGAACACATCACAGCCATAACAAAATTACAAAACACCTCCACATATGCAGAACACATCACAAATGCCAACCACACCTACAGAGACATCAACACAGAAATGGAAATACTGCACATCCAACCAAAAAGCCAGAAACTCAACACACTAGAACAATATGAAGTATACAGACACACGAAAACACACCCCAACGATATTCTCAACACACAACTCAATTTCAAAACACATACACTCTTTGACTCTACACTACGAACGCACCCATACAGGAAACAAGAGGCGCCAACACCAAGAACGTCCAGTTCCAAAGATGACCGAAAATAGGTCGAAACATGTTAACAAGGTACGTTAAAATTTAACACAAGAAAGTTCTTATCATACATATTCCGAAGTGATACAGTGTTAAAAGTTGTGTAATCAAGATGTATAATATAAAAAAGTAATTAAAAAGAATGAGAAAAACGACAAATACAAAAGAAAAGTAGAAAAATTTCAAGAAGAAGAAGAAAAGTAAAATAAAGAAAAAAACAATAAGAAATTAAACAAGGAGAAAAGTAACAAACACATAGAAAACAAAAGCTTCGGAAAAACACGATGTGTTGTAACAAAACTGATAAAATCGTGCAATGATAGACGAAAAGAAGTACCAGAACGGAAAAAAATACGGTACTACTATAAAATAACTAAAATGTCCATATTAAGATAAAAACACTAGTAACAAATGACATAGAAACACAATAACAAATCATTAATTATTAAATAGGAAGAAGTGCGAAAAACAAAACATAAACAACATAAACAAGAAAAAGGACAAGCTGTGAAGAAGAACATTAGTCAAGGTTCAAGTCTGTTCCGATGAAATCAATTCGGACAACGTATTTTGTGACTTCAAGTCATTTTAGTAATAAGTTGTCATTTATGTCTTCTTATTTAGTGTTTTTATTAATGAGCACAAGATATTTTTATTTTACGATTTCATCCTCATGAAGTAGGTGTTGAAGGTTCCCTGTAGCGTTTGACTTTCCTCCTTCCTCAGTGCTTTCCTGCATGTCGTCATATCATGATATTCACACGCTAACCACAATGTTCATTACTAGATTTTAATCACTTTACATCTTAAGTGATTGCTGTAGCAAGGGACAAAAATTGTCTAAATGTCGATATGTCGAAATGTCGGGGAAAGAGAGAGAGAGAGAGAGAGAGAGAGAGAGAGAGAGAGAGAGAGAGAGAGAGAGAGAAGAAAAAAAATTCGATATGAAACACGGAAATCGATAGAACTTTTATTTTTCAGTACTGATTTAATGACGTTCTCTATGGATAAATATTTGCATTTGCTTCTTCACGTCAATGTAGGAACAATTTTGAAGCTTAATTAATAGTGTACAGCCAATTAAATCGGACGACATGGCAACGCTGCATGTTTTAAAGCTATTGTATTAATTCATATAGATTTGTTTTAAACAGCAGCAAAGACCCTCTGTCTGTGCAGTCAAAATACAAATACTCTGTGTTTTCACATTGAATGTGAACATCAAGCAATGCTAATTAAACGCTCTAGGATACGCATTGCAGTGTTCAAATTGTTAGCTTTCAGAGCGTATGAGTTATAAAAATTTCTGGTGAGCATACAGTGAGTTATTTCTATTGATATTAGGGGGAGCGAAACTTTCATTTCAGAGGATTGCGGTGGAATAGGTAGTTCCAATTGGTCTTTTACCTACGACGAGTTTTATTCTCGATAAAAAGACTAATTATGTACAATATACATTATATAAATACAAAAAAGTGACAGTGCATGTACAGGGTTTCTGTAATTGTGTGGAACGTTTATGCTTCTTGGTTGTGATATTTATATTTTAAAGAAATATTTGGTTCTAAATAAGGATTGCGAATATGATAGTGAGTGAAATAAATTTAAAACAACTTATGTTTTTTTTATTACATTAATTAGAAGTAGAAGCCTTAGCAATACCCATTGCAGGAGATGCAATGAGCTTGAAACGTTACCCCACGTGCTAGGTTTCTGCCCTCAGGGTGAATTACTGCGACATAACACAGTCCGCTCAATAATTGCTAACAGATTAAGGGAACATGGTGAATACGAAGTGAATGAGGAAGTTCAATGGAAGGATCTACACGGCGTGCTGACATCATAATAATTGATCAAGATGAAAAAAAAACTGGTCTCATTCTTGACCCCACTGTAAGGTTCGAAATTAATGAAGATCAACCAAAGCAGGTACATGAAGAGAAACGCACTATTCACCTTCCATGCTGTGATGATTTCATTCATAAATATAATATTCAAGATTGGAATGTCATTGGACTTATGTTTGGTGCGCGAGGAACAATTCCCAAATTTACATTGGAGATCCTCAGAAAATTAAAGGTTCTTGATAATCAGACAATTGCATCAACCATTTTAATATCTTCATTGAACATCACCAATCACCATCTCTATTCATCTTTATAATATTCAATGTATATTATTTATTTTCAATAAATTTTTATCGTTTTGATAGCTACCACATCTTGTCGCAGAATATTCTTTTTTAAAATTTCATTATGTATTTTTTAAAATTAATTTACATTTTCTTTTTTGTTCATTTGAATTCATTAGGATGCGGATATTTTAAATCCAAGATTTGGACGGCTGTCATTTCGATGATATTCTCTCTCTGCATATTTGATTTATTTTTTATTGAATATATATATATATATATATATATATATATATATATATATATATATATATACAGGGTGACCTATAAGTAATGTCATTAATGTCCCAACGCTGCCCTAGATCATAAAATAGCTCATAAAGTAGCTGTTTTATAGGCAAATGTCGAATTAATTCCCACTGCTGTTACAAAATAAAGATACAGGTATACTAATGTTTCTCAATATCTGATTATATGTATCAGATATGGTTACCAGATGGAAATATATTAAATGGAACTTCAATATACCATTCACAACAAAGAGTTACTGTATTATTTCGCAGTTAAAGTAATAATTTATAAACAAAACTTTTCTTTTTTTGATAAATTTTACCTTTTTTATACTGACTTAAAATCGATTGCTGGTTGGGACCAGCACTTGACAGGCACACAATTCTGGTTTCCCTGCCTACATAAGAATATGAAGTAATTCGGTAGAAAACGTTGGTGAATATGATGAACATATTGTAAATGACATCATCAAGGATCAGTGTAGGTCTGTTGATTTTTAATTAATTATTCTTCTTCCTGAAAAATTATTTTTTGTACTGTCACATAGAAGGTTTCATAATATTAACGGTGATATGATATCCAGAGAGCAAAAGTGGCGGGCATGAAAAAGATTTTATTAGCTTACATGTTCAAAATCTTTGCCCAGTTTCTGTTTGTATTAAAACGGCCAACTCGACCTCTTTTTAAACATTAATTTTTAAATTGCATAATTGAATAAGGATGTAATCAACAAATCTATATAATACACGTTTCAGGAGTAAGAAAATAATTTCAGGGTTATATTTCGTTAGGCTTATCTTTACTAACAAAACCATTTGACTAATCAAGGATACAAGTTATTCACCTATTGGATGCACTCCTTTATTGTTGTACATGAATGCTTCAAAGTTACTTTTCCACCTAAGCCACATATTATTTCATTAATTTGATGTTGCGTCCTTTTTCTGGGGAAGTCTTCAATTATTGCATGTTTGTTTCGTGAACTGTCAGAAGACAGGTTTGAATCTCACAAGTGACACCAATAAGGCATCACTCATAAGGCAAGTAAGCCAGGAGATAATGGGCTAGTATGGCCAAATTATTACTTAATACTTGAGGGCCACGGTGGTAAATGGTGATAACCCTCAAAATTGAGATTGACGGTTTTCTGGTTGTTAACGCCTATAAGCCACATTATCTTTCATTTGGTTAAATAATTGTATAAATATGTTAACAAATGATTTGATTATGCTGCTTAAAAATATGCCAGTCCTTTTGTGTTTGCAGTAAAAATTAAAATATATGCAAGTTGTATATGTGGGTTATCATTATTTATCCCTAAGTCTTCAATTGTTAATTTACTGAGTGTATTGTGATATTATATTATTATTATTATTATTATTATTATTATTATTATTATTATTATTATTACTACTACTATTATTATTATTATTACTTACTTACTGGCTTTTAAGGAACACGGAGGTTCATTGCCGCCCTCACATAAGCCCCCTATTGGTCCCTATCCTGAGTAAGATTAATCCATTCTCCATCATCATATTCCACCTCCCTCAAATCCATTTTAATATTATCTTCCCATCTACGTCTCGGCCTCCCTAAAGGTCTTTTTTCCTCCGGCCTCCCAACTAACACTCTATATGCATTTCTGGATTCGCCCATACGTGCTACATGTCCTGCTCATCTCAAACGTCTGGATTTTGTTCCTAATTATGTCAGGTGAAGAATACAGTGCGTGCAGTTCTGCGTTGTGTAACTTTCTCCATTCTCCTGGAACTTCATCCCTCTTAGCCCCAAATATTTTCCTAAGCACCTTATTCTCAAACACCCTTAACCTATGTTTCTCTCTCAAAGTGAGAGTCCAAGTTTCACAACCATAAAGAACAACCGGTAATATAACTGTTTTATAAATTCTGACTTTCAGATTTTTTGACAGCAGACTGGATGATAAAAGCTTTTCAACCGAATAATAACAGGCATTTCCCATATTTATTCTGTGTTTAATTTCCTCCCGAATATAATTTATATTTGTTACTGTTGCTCCCAGATATTTGAATTTTTCCATCTCTTCAAAGTATAAATTTCCAATTTTTATATTTCCATTTCGTACGATATTCTGGCCACGAGACATAATCATATTGTCCACGTCGGGAATCGAACCTCGGACAGTTTGCTTAGGTCGCGTACTTGCTGTCCACATAGAACTTTAATATTAATAGTAAATAAACAAAAAATTAGTAAATTATTTGCTGCAAGGAGCACAGACGTACATCAGTCTCTGTATCAGGAATGTAACTATTTATCCCTCTCGTGGAAATAGGATCCAGGTTCCCGTAGTTAACTACAATCAATAATGGAGCGCGAACACATTTCAATGCTACACGATAGTTACGAGGCTGTGCGGAGTACAGGAACGCGACATCATCGCACTGACCTAGATGTCAATATCGCATCATGTAGTCTTCACAGTCTGGCGATCTCTTTGAACTATTGACCCGGAAGATGCATTACAATTGATCATTAAAATCTAGATGCAGACTGACCTATTATTATGTAAGTATTTTCTATTCCGGTCAATGTAGGCAAAACGTGGTGCGGATTCCAGGTTTGTTTTATTAATTTTAATTCATTATTTAACTTCACTGTATCAACTACATCAGCTGCTTGTCTATGCGGATGACGTGAATATGTTAGGAGAAAATCCAAAAACGATTAGAGAAAACACGGGAATTTTACTGGAAGCAAGTAAAGAGATAGCTTTGGAAGTAAATCCCGAAAAGACAAAGTATATGATTATGTCTCGTGACGAGAATATTGTACGAAATGGAAATATAAAAATTGGAAATTTATCTTGTGAAGAGGTGGAGAAGTTCAAATATCTTGGAGCAACAGTAACAAATATAAATGATACACGGGAGGAAATTAAACACAGAATAAATATGGGAAATGCCTGTTATTATTCGGTTGAGGAGCTTTTATCATCCAGTCTGCTGTCAAAAAATCTGAAAGTTACAATTTATAAAACAGTTATATTACCGGTTGTTCTTTATGGTTGTGAAACTTGGACTCTCACTTTGAGAGACAAACAGAGGTTAAGAGTGTTCGAGAACAAAGTGCTTAGGAAAATATTTGGGGTTAAGAGGGATGAAGTTCCAGGAGAATGGAGAAAGTTACACAACGCAGAACTGCACGCATTGTATTTTTCACCTGACATAATTAGGAACATTAAATCGAGACGTTTGAGATGGGCAGGGCATGTAGCACGTATGGGCGAATTCAGAAATGTGTATAGAGTGTTAGTTGGGAGACCTGAGGGAAAAGACCTTTTGGGGAGGCCGAGACGTAGATGGGAAGATAATATTAAAATGGATTTGAGGGAGGTGGGATATGATGATAGAGAATGGATTAATCTTGCTCAGGATAGGGACCAATGGCGGGCTTATGTGAGGGCGGCAATGAACCTCCGGGTTCCTTAAAAGTCAGTAAGTAAGTATCAACTACGAGATTATCTAGCGTCAGTGGACTTGATAGCAAAGTGGCTTCATCTTACATGTGTGGAAAACCTGGAAAAAATCTCAATCAGCTGATCAGTCCGAGCAGAGTTTCGAACTCGCGCCTATGAGTGCAACTCGCTACAGTCTGAACTACGCCACTGACTGTTTAGTTCTCCTTAATCGATTCAGCTCAAGTTCGTACTTCATGAAGAGCAAGATGTGTCCATTCATTTCCAGCAACTGTTTGCGTTTTCTTTATTTTAAAATAATTATTATCCCATGTACATGATCTCTTACAGACTCAACGTTGGGAATTGATCTGAACTAGGCCTACTGGTATCTTCATTCACATCTTCCTCTATTTCTTCTTACACCGTAAGTAATGTAATTAATTTCAGGGGGTTATTCTTTGAGATATTCCAAACAAAACGTTTAATACAATTTTACTTGTTTTTGCTTCTTTACCGAGATAAGAATTGTTTTATGTTCAATATTTCATAGCGTGTTTTGGGAAAGGCATTGATTTAATTCCCAATATGCTCAGTTAATTTAAGGGGTTAGGTACAGCTTACAGCAGTAAAATGTTTGGAAATATTCAACATTTTTTTCCTCCATTACTGTATCTTGTAGAATAATGAAAATTTGTAGTGTAAAACACAGTCCTTCTGCTATATGAAAAAAAAAAAAAAACATTTCTACGCTTTAAAAAAAATATTTATTTATTTTTTTTTTCAAAATTCAAAATGGTGACAGTTCACTGTGCAGTGATGAAACGTTTTCCTCGTAACTCATAAACGTGTTAACTTTTTCATTTTCTCTCTCTTTTATTATATTTCTGAAACTCATGCTTACAATATCGTGCTCTTTCAACTACATTCCTTAATAAATATATATATTTTTATTTTGTATTAAAGAGAATACTGATATTTGACCATTTTTAAATGAATTTATTTTTATCAGACAATCTATCAAAGGTAGAGAAGTGATCTTGCATCATATTGTAGATATGACATGCATAAATACACAACAAAATTCATCACAGAATGTTGGATAGTTTTGAGTTATGAGGGAAACGCTTCATCACTGCACAGTGAACTGCCATCATTTTGAATTTTGAGAAATTTTTTTTTTAAATCGTAAAATAATTTTTTTCATATAGGAGAATGACAGTGTTTTATACATACCAGTTTTAATTATTGTACAAGATAGAGTAATGGAGGAAAAAAAAAAAGTTGAATATTTCCAAAATTTTACTACTGTAGGCTGTACGTAACCCCAATAGGGAGCAGTGTATTATGATAATTAATGATTGAAAAACTTTTAGTTTTGTCCCTCAAATATCTATAAATTTGATCTGAACGAATATAACATTTTAAGATTCTTTTTTGAACGAAAAGTTACATTTGTTCGATAAAATTTCTGCACATTTGAAGGACAAAACTAAAATTATTTCAATAATTTATTATCATAATACAGTGCTCCCTTAAATTGACTGAGCATGTTGGGAATTAAACTAAAGACTTTCCCAAAACACCCTAGTAAATGTTTTACAAAAAAACAATTTGTATTCCGAAAAGAAAAGAAAAACGAGCAAAATTGTATTACAGTTTTTGTTTGAAATATCTCAAAGAATAACCCACTGAAATTAATGACATTACTTACGGTACACCCTGTATACTTACATTAGTACACACGTTCCATCTGTAGTGATCTATGTACTTTTGTGGCTTCAGTGATATTAATAGCTTTGAATAGCACACAGTGTGCATTTGTGTTCGTTGGGATTTATTGGACCCTTACTATCTGGTTTATTGATTTTGTTCTTTTCTCACAGCTCAGGATGTGATAGCTCTCGCATCACACGCCATAAATATCAGTGATATTGCTTTTTATACGTTTTTCTCGTATAATTTCATTTAAATTATATTTGTTCGTCTAACAATGAGACCGTGCTGAAACTAGTGTGTTGTGAAGATTGCATAACCTCGAGGCGCTCTTCATTTTCATGTCTCGACAAACTTCGATTGCAGAGCTTAAAACTACAAATAATGCCCATGGCTTGTCAGTATATCTTTTCATTAATAGTCTTCCTCGTATGTAATCGTGAAAACTTTGTAACTAATTCAACAGTTCATACACGTCAAAAAATTACTTTCATACTCCATCGGCAAGTCTATCGTGCTATCAAAAAGGAGTGCGTTATATGGCAGTAAAAATTTTTAATAGCCTCCCTATCGATATAAACAATGAAACTCAAAACATAAAATTATTTAGGGCCAAATTAAAGAAGTACCTAATTTCTCACGCCTTCTATTCTGTAGGTGAATTCATGACATTCAATAACACTTCATGAAATTGATACTAAAACTTTGTGTTGTACTAGTAGACTATATTGTAAATCTCGTCTGTATATATTTCATCTAGACTGCGACTATAAATTAAGATTTTATAATAGTATTAAGTTTTTTGACTTGTTCCATATTCTAGCTGTAAGCATGTATGAATACCATGGAATGTTAATAAATACAATACAATACAATACAAAGAGCAAACTGAAATGTGCAATAAATCAGTGTTGTATATAACCAGAGCGTTGTGAGCCAGTTACAGTATGGCTAGCACGAGTGATGATAGCGATGCTTTAGACCGTATTCAGGAACGTCACTTCAACTTCACCTTCACTTACATCCGACTTCAGTTGACAGAAAACGCAGAATTTGTGTTCATAGTTACAACTTAACCTACATTTTAGTCGTAACTTGCCAGAAGCTAGTAATATTCAAGATACGTGAAGACCAACCTTACACCTCAGTTCTTTAATTTGCCTCAACAGCAACTAATGAAACATTTATTTTGTACCTACGTTAAAGTTAAGGTGAAGGGTTGAAATGGATGTAGAAGATGAAAATTTCTAAGAATTGATGGATTATGCTGTGTGATATTATTTACTTCTTTATTCTCAAGTTACGCCTATGTAAACATAACCTCAATCTCATCTCCGGTTTTACCGATTCCCAGATTACAAGTATGTAGCTACAAATGTATTGTACATTTCTCTTTATTCTTATATAATAATAATAATAATAATAATAATAATAGTAATAATAATTAGTGCTGTTTATCTATTAAAATATTTAATTGAAAAAATGTTTTAATATACTGTAATACACAATTATTGTTAAATTTAACTTGTGTTCGGTGATAACCATAAGTATTAAATGTTGCATATCTGTATATATTGTATCGTTATATTACAAAACAACTATTTTAATTACTTACAGTACTAACATATTTATTATGAGGCTTATAATTTATTGTGTCAATTTCTCCGGGAATTTTTGAGACAAACATGAATATCGAAAAGTATGAAGACTCACCTAGTTAATACTGCTTCATCCATGATTTTAAACATGTGAGTGCATTCACATGCTCCGAATTAAGTGCC
Source organism: Periplaneta americana (assembly GCF_040183065.1). Taxonomy (NCBI): domain Eukaryota; kingdom Metazoa; phylum Arthropoda; class Insecta; order Blattodea; family Blattidae; genus Periplaneta; species Periplaneta americana. The sequence goes on along the minus strand of NC_091127.1, from coordinate 3,443,954 downwards.
GCTCTACGTTTAGTAACCATATTTCCTGCATCACTAAACACGGAAAAAGTTTTTTTCTGTCAAGCACTTCTCCACGATCGTTCAGTTTAAATCCAAATGTTTCACCGAGTTTACCTCTCAAATTCTCATATGACATAATGGAGTTTACACTTTTTAGAACCACAGAGCACTGATTTTTTTATAAAACTAAACACACAACCTTCATATACAAACTCAGTACAGAAACTGCAACTGCAAAACTAGAGCTGTCGAAACAGAAGACTGGCCCCTATTGTAATCGAATTACCAGATTTTAGAAAGAGAAGAAGGTAGTTACGCTCTCACTTGCACACAGTGTAGACATGGCTATTTTATAAGGAATGAGGGGGACGAATTCCAGAAAATTATGTAATTCATATGCTAGGAAGATGAGCTGACAACAAGGTGGAAGTTTTCTTGGAAAACCATAAAACTTAATAAGGGTTTCGCATTGTGTTTCAACTTTCAATAGAGGTAGACTAGGTCACTGTCCTCATATTTCCATCTCTTTCTGAAGTGTTTGTGCAAAGATTTTCCCTACTATACGTGGTTTACAGTTAGAAAATAACAGTACTATTGTGCTTTTAAGTAAGCAATTTCCGAGAGAGAAATATTGTTGGAAATTTTAGTATGATTATTCGATTAAATATTTTTGATCGATTAATCTTACAACAGAAATTGATCGATTAATCGATTAAATCCCACAACAATAATAATGATAATAATAATAATAATAATAATAATAATAATAATAATAATAAGTTCATACTTTTTGCCCAAGGGCAAAACTTTCACTACAAACCCAGCATTCTCCAATACTTCCTCTTAGTCTCCTCATACATACATAGTGTTCTGCAAAATGACATCTTTCACTGCAAACCCAACTTTCTGCAATCTTTCCTACATTCTGCCTTTATCTTTGTCTCCTCATATGATCCATATATCTTAATGTCGTCTATCATCTGATATCTTTTTCTCCCCCGATTCTGTTCCTCTTCACCATTCCTTCCAGTGCATCCTTTAGTAAGCGGTTTCTTCTCAGGCATTGATCCAACCAATTCCTTTTCCTCTTCCTGATCAGTTTCAGCGTCATTCTTTCTTCACCCACTCTTTCAAACACAGCTTCTTTTCTTATCCTGTCTGTCCATTTCACACGTTCCATCCGTCTCCATATCCACATTTCAAATGCTTCTACTGTACTCCAACCACGAGAAAGTCTTTGGGGAATGAGACGAAGCGGGGTAATGCTGTGAATGAATGTTGATGTCATAAGGTCACACACGTGGGTACTCGTATCTGTATTGGCTAGCTCTCACAGCACAAACCATAACATTGATACACACATATTGATACTACCCTAGTTACAAAATTAGATCACTGTTAATCTCCTGGTCTTTTAATCTCTTCATACAGGAAATAACATATCAGGAGAGCGCTTGGTTTTTAAACTAACGGTAATATTATCTATCTACTTCGTTCCAATAGATGACGCAGTAGTAAGCACATTCCTTTCACGGTAGCTCGCGCAAGGAACGATTACCGAAAAGCAACGGTGGCGTTGCTGTCTGTTTTGACGTGAGTATGTAGGCACGCCGAGGGGGGAGAGGTGCGAGCCGATGGAAGTACTGTCTCTTCCAAGAAGATGAACAAATGAGGACATCGCTGTGGAAATAAAGAACGTAGCAAGAGAAAAATTCGAAGCTAATTAAACGCGCAACATATGTTTACGAATTAAATAATAATACCGTGCGATACAAGACACGTATTCACATGCAATGGAACAAACTAAAGTCGTAATGTAACTATCACTCTTGTACTCTTGTACTCTTGAATGTCATTCAAGTTATCTCGTGACCTTTCCTGTCGCCCGCTCTTTCTTATCGAATTATTTGATTCGCATTCCTTCCGTCGGTATTCCGTGCTTGCGAGACCTAAAGTTGCTTCTCTTCACTTCGTCGTAATGTCCATTATTATTATTATTATTATTATTATTATTATTATTGTTATTATTCGGTTGAGAAACTCTTATCATCCAGTTTGCTGTCCAAAAATCTGAAAGTTAGAATTTATAAAACAGTTATATTACCGGTTTTTCTGTATGGTTGTGAAACTTGGACTCTCACTCTGAGAGAGGAACATAGGTTAAAGGTGTTTGAGAATAAGGTTCTTAGGAAAATATTTGGGGCTAAGCGGGATGAAGTTACAGGAGAATGGAGAAAATTACACAACACAGCACTGCACGCATTGTATTCTTCACCTAACATAATGAGGAACTTAAAATCCAGACGTTTGAGATGGGCAGGGCATGTAGCACGTATGGGCTAATCCAGAAATGCATATAGAGTGTTAGTTGGGAGACCGGAGGGAAAAAGACCTTTGGGGAGGCCGAGACGTAGATGGGAGGATAATATTAAAATGGATTTGAGGGAGGTGGGGTGTGATGATAGAGACTGGATTAATCTTGCACAGGATAGGGACCGATGGCGGGCTTATGTGAGGGCGGCAATGAACTTTCGGGTTCCTTAAAAGCCATTTGTAAGTAAGTATTATTATTATTATTATTATTATTATTATTATTATTATTATTATTACTAGCCGTACCCGTGCGCTCCGCTGCACCCGTTAGAAATAAATATAAAATAATTACATAATTAAAATAGGACATTTGATCCAGGGAACATTCGTGTTTCATAGAAGGATAAATCGTTTATTATGTTACTTAATTTAAATTGCATCCAAATTATTAAAATGCGATCATTTTGGTCCAGAGACACTCATTTGGTGCAATGACAATTCCTTTAACATGTTTCTTAATGTTTATTACATGCAACCATAGCTTAATGAAGATTGACATCATTTAAATTTAATGTGTATATTTTATTTTACTTGTTATAGGTTTCCATTGAATTATGGTAATAACTTAATTTTAACCCTTGTTTTCTACGTATTCAGTAAATGGCGCTTGGCCCATTATGGTTCTGAACCCTTAAAATAACTTAAATTATATTATATTATATTATATTATATTATATATTATATTATATCAGAAGTTATTGTAATAACATTATAGCATTATGTCCATCTACAGAAACTACACTTTCCAATGGTGAAATAATAATTAATTATACAAATCGGTTAATTTATCTTCCGATATTACTTCATACAAACACAGAAACATTCTCTGTAGGCTGTCTTTCATAGCTTTCGATTGTTGCTGTCCAAGGCCCCTTATAGACGAAGTCATTTGTTTTTTAATTCATTACACCGCTTTAGATGGCAGTTATTTTAATCTTAAAACTCATTTATCTCATTAAATATCAGTCCTATCAAAATTTTTCAGGGAATAAAACTTATCGAAAATTATTTTTAAAGAAACTTTTGTTATGTAACATTTTTCACAAAAATCAATAATAAGGGAGATATTTCGATTTATTTAATTCAAGCCCCCCTTATAACCCCCCTTTTAAATAATGTATTTTGAATGCCATATAGCCTAAAATCTAAGTTACAACGAACTTAATTTATATTCCAATTTTCATCGAAATCCGTTCATCCATTATCGCGTGAAAAGGTAACATACAGACAGACAGACAGACAGACAGACAGACAGACAGACATACAAACAAAAATTTAAAAAAAAAGCTATTTTCGGTTTCAGGGTGGTTAATTATATATGTTAGGACCAATTATTTTTGGAAAATCGAAAATTACCAGAAAAATTTCGGCTACAGATTTATTATTAGTATAGATTATTGAATTGCATGAATTACGTGTATTTACTAAGTTGTATGCAATGTCAGTAGTTGCGAAGCTGTACAGTCACGCGGTCATGGGTTTGATGTTCGTTTGCGGCATGAATGTTGGTTATTGTTTACGTTGATGTGTACACAATCAAATCTCAACGGCATTCCTAACACGTATGTGTCCAGTATGTGAGGCGTATGTCCAAAATTGTTAGAGGCTGAATCCTGGTTGTAAGGTCCTCCACGTATAAACACATTTCGCTACCACACTGCGAGCCACGTACGAATACTATACCAATAAATGAAGTCCCAGAAATCTGTTTGCTTTTCTCCGGGAGCGTTTCATGTTGCTATGGTGTATACAGACGTCCTGAAATGATTTGTTACTTTTCATCCCTGTCGTATGAAGGGACCCGTTTCACAGTGCAGCTCTTTCTTAGAAGAGAACACCATTATGTGGAATATATTCCAGGAAGTAAACTGAAAACACGCAAGTTGAAGGACGAGGTTGAAATATTAATAGCAGAAAAACCTTCCTCAATTCTCGTGACGTACGTGATGTATAATTGAAGGGTTTTAAGTATTATGTCATACTTCCTTAGTATTGTAACTCATGCCATCTATTTATAAAATTGTATTATTATTAATTAAGTGGTTGGTTGATTAATTAATACATAACAATTAGTTAGAAATAATAAGTATAAATATCTGCAGAGACTCCCACACTGCTCGAAATATAATATAGTCCGTGGTAAGAATAAACATGAGTATATAGTATATACTGAACTCTTTTTAGTATATACTCTTGTTAGTAAGAATAAAAACATTTGAGTACCTACTCAATTTTGATTACATATTCATAACATGGAAGCATAGTAGAATATACTCAAGCGTCCATCTTGTACAGAATATATACTCTTGCTTGATAAGAATAAAAGCTAGTATATTCTCATGTTATTCTGAGTATGGCTTGTAGCAGGATCTGTTCTGAATATTTGTTGATTTGTGTTCTGTTTAAAGTTAAATAAAAAAAATGGCAGAATTTATGAACGATGTAGTGCCTCATGGAAAAATATAGAAAAAGACGTGAACTTCAGAAGCTTTAACGTTTCACAAAAGTGAATGTGAAATAGGTTAAACACGTATTTGTTATTCATAAAAAACATAACCTATAAAAATATGAATGGCTATCAAATTATAAGGTTAGATTGTATTGTTAAATGTAATTAACAATTACAGTTTATTTTGTAAAATTTGAATTGCAAAATGCAATTACTTGTAACTTTAAATTATATATATATATATATATATATATATATATATATATATATATATATATATATACAAGTAATTTATTATGGAGAGTTATAAAACTCTCCATAATAAAAAAATACAATTAGCATAAATGGAATTCTAGAAATGGATTGTAATCTCTATCCAACATCCCATAATACGATTTCCCAGTACTATTTTCTTGTTTCTTGTTTATTAACGTCACTTATCTGATTCACTCTCTCGTTCATGTTTATTTATTTATTCATATTTATTTACTTATTTATTTGTTTATTTATTTAATTTATTTATTTCATTTATTTATTTAATTAATTAATTTTATTATTCAATTTATTTAATTATTCACTTTATTTATTTATTTATCCATTATCAAAATTTACAAAAAGCAAAACACAAACCACACAGCATGCCAATAGCATGTGAAAGTCTATAAAAAACTGAGCATCACGGTGCAATGTGGTCAAAGAGGATAGGTAACACGAGTACATACTAACTTTTAAACGATCAAGAAGGCTGTAGAGATGAGTATATTTGTCGCCTTAACGTTGCCCTTGGTGTAAGGCAATCTACACATCACCGCACGGTAGATTGAACAGGATTATCCCGTCAAAACCTATCATCAAGCACCGTCTTTGTCCACCACATATTCCACTTGGACTCACCGGAATTAGAATTCGGATTACCAGCGTGAAAAGCTGACATTGTACGCCAAAATTGCGTTATAGGCCTACTACTATTGAATGCCAAGATGAAATAGCTCCTGTATCCAATAGAATATTTAAATGTAGTATTGGTTAAAACTGCCTTTCACTTTCGAGTGGACTAATAGACCTTCTAAATACAGGGCTCCCACAAAAATGATCTTTCGGTTTCGAACACGTGTGATGTAGGTTTAATGATACTCAGACACTTTAATTCATAGCGATAGAAAGAGAAATTCTGAAAGTTTTCCTTTTAGCGCATCACAACATTGTACTTTCAATAATTGTACATTTTAAAATAATTCATATTTATTTCATCATCCTCAATGAAAACTTTTCTAAATTTATCTTGTTTATATTATTTAGGTTATGTTATAGCTTCAGCTGTATGAGATTATGGTTAGTCACGTATCAGAGATTGTTTAATATATATTGATAACTAGCCGTACCCGTGCTCTCCGCTGCACCCATTAGAAATAAATATAAAGTAATTACATAACTAAAATAGGACGTTTGATCCAGGGAACATTCGTGTTTGATAGAAGGATAAATCGTTTATTATGTTACTAAATTTAAATTGTATTAAAAGAAATTAAAATTCGATCATTTTGATCCAGTCATAAAAATTATTTTAGGAAATACAGGAAACGAATGCCTATCAAGTTTTCTTACCTGTCCTCGATTCACTCAGAAGTTACTGTAATAACATTATAGCATTATGTCCATCTAGAGAAACTACACTTTCCAATGGTGAATTAATAATTAATTATACAAATCGGTTAATTTAACTTCCGATATTACTTCATACGAACACAGAAACATTCTCTTTAGGCTGACGTATGTTTCATAGCTTTCGATTGTTGTTGTCCAAGGTCCCTTATAGACGAAGTCATTTGTTTTTTATTTCATTGCACCGCCTTAGATGGCGTTGTTATTGTAATTTTGAAACTTATTTATCTCATTAAATATCAGTCCTATCAAACTTTTGCATGGGATAAAACTTATCGGAAATTATTTTTAAAGAAACTTTTGTTATGTAATATTTTTCATGATAATTAATAATAAGGGAGATATTTCGATTTATTTAATTCAGGTCCCCTTACAACCCCCCTTTTAAATAAAATATTTTGAATGCCGTATAGCCTAAACGAACTTAATTTATATTCCAATTTTCATATAAATCGGTTCAGCCATTATCACGTGAAAAGGTAACAAACATCCAGACAGACAGACAGACATACAAATAAAAATTAAAAAAAAAAAGCGATTTTCGGTTTCAGGGCGGTTAATTATATATGTTAGGACCAATTATTTTTGGAAAATCGAAAATTACCAGAAACATTCGTGCTACAGATTTATTATTAGTATAGAATAGATTGAAGTGGAATGCAACTGTTTTAATAAAAATGAAACTGAATCAACAAAGCCTACTTGACTAGTAATCGTCCATAGAGTTCAATGAAGATTGTATAGTTGGCACAACTGGACAGAAAACAGCTAATCATAACACACTACTGACATCTAATGGAATATTTGCAACGATGAGATGGTACAATAATACATTTTGAAGACAGTTTAGTACGGTATTTTTGTAAGTCAGTTAATATTTTATTGTATTAGAGTACTTCATTCCTTCTAATCTTTATATACTTTCTTCTTTCTTCGTGTAATAGTAAAAAATCCGACTCGAGTTTTGGTTTTCTCTAGATAAATCAAAACCTCTAATAGGATTACTGTAGATAAGATATCAGTTTTTTCGAGGACATAGGACGATTTTCCTGTGTTACTGTTCCATAGCTAGAATTTTAGGGTCTGGCTGTGTGAAAGGCAACCATTTCAATGGATAGGAACACTGAACATGTAATTTAAATGGCACACCTCATATAAAAGTTGTCTATGTACTAGCAGAAAATGTTTAGAAGTTCAGTGATTCTTCGTTTGGTTGGTGAGGATTTAGATGCCCCAGATGCAACTTGCGGACCATTTCTCAATAATATTAAAACTCGAAAGTAGCGTGAAAGTGTCTGGAGTGCGCGTAGACTTTACCCAGCCCCAGAATGCAATTCATTACGTATGAGCTATTCCATCTCAAAACGACCGAAATATAGAGAAAATTGACCTTGCAATTTTTAAATACAATGAAACTTTTTTTGTCCGTAGAGAACTGTGATACAGTGCTTTGTGCAAAGTTTGAGGCATCAGAACTTAATAGTGTTTAAATTAAAAATATTTAAATTTATCGTATTTTCATAAAATTAGCAACTTTAAACTGTTGTGCCTCCGAAACCCTTTCACCCAATGATCAAAATCATGGTTTATTTTGATGCTGAGAAATTAAAGTTTATATTGACATGTAAACAGTTTTTCTTCCTTTTTATGGAAATGGAGAAATTTAGATTTTTCTTCATTAAGACGCCTTTGACCACGAAAAAATAATATATGGTTAGATTCCTCATTGAAAGTACAAATAAACAAACATTTTTTACTGATGGTATGTTGATAAGAAAGTATTGAAAATATCAAATAAAGAAAATAAATAGTACGCGCGTGAACTAACCAGCTGACTGTGAGACGGGAGCTAGCGGAGACAAACAAGGCCAAGAGACAAACACGTGATGTTTCGTCTAGTAGCGCATAGCTGGGCTAGCTTTATCACAAGTTTTCATGAACACAGGAGTAAAATGACGCCTAATGCTCCCTTATCTTCTGCTCTCGGCTAGTGCGTGCGGTACTGCGCCGTTCAAGTCTAGGCGTGTGAAAATAATTTATAACTTATTGCCGAGCCACTAAGCAAACAATGCCGAATCCTTCTTAATAATGCAAGGTTTTTTCTCAATATTTTTTTTACATTTTTACAAATGGCCAAAAAGCCTAAAAGTAAGTAAAATCATATTATCTGTCTCTCTGTGTACAATAAAAATAAGGGTTACTTCTTATCATAACCTACCAAATGTTAGCTTCAAAATGAACTCTCGTTCAATGTTCTGCAGTAAATGGTTCCAGAGTTCTGAGCGCTGAAAGAGGCTTGCTTTTATAAAATACGCTAAATTTGTCGCTCAATAGTAGGAAAACCGTTTGACTTTCGATAGTATATTTTTGAAAATGCACTCTCCTCAGCACCTTGTATAAATAGGGAAGAAATTAGAATATTAAAAAATGCGAGGTTTTTTACTGATCGATTTCATATGGAAGCCCGTATGCACATCGATGAACAGAATGGATCATCAGTGCAAGTTCAACTGATTAATATAGATGTGATAAAATGAATTCCTATCGCATCAATTAATTATATTTACAGACCAGTACAATGTTGTAAGAGATAAACATGACAGTATAAATAATGGGAATTGCAAAACATTGGCTACTATCGCTTTTACATTCTGCATGTGAAATATGTGACTTATTTTCTTGATAGAGAAGTCGTGACGCGTTTCTGGCTCGGTGTTAAATTAATATCCAATTTGTCATTGGTTTCACTGCGAGGCCAGTACTGTTCATCACACGGCAGACCATAACGCTCGATTATCGGACAGTTGATAGCCTCTAATTACTACACTGCAACGCGATCCTCGATTGTGTGGACGTGGTTATATTGCTGCAACACAAGTGGACTGTCGAGCACATGTTTCAGATCTGTTCAAGGGTGCTCTCTTTCAAGGTCCGATGTGATTCACACCACAGAACTGATTTAAATTGATTGGCACATTATAATTATGGGTGAGGAAAAGGATGACGGAGGTGAACACTCGGTAATCAGTTTTGGAATAATATTCTGGGAAAATTCTACAGATAGTAATAGTTAGGGCAGGCATGCCAATTGATGCCCACAGGAGCAAGCGCGCGCTTTAGAGCCCAGGAGAGCCTGAGCGCTTTACAGCGGAAAGGAAAGAGACAGACGAAAGAGATGGTATATGCAGCTTGGTCGAGCTACATTCAGGGATGGCCAACACTGATTCAATAGATAAAGGGAAGAGAACTTATTAAAACTGTATCCATGGTAATTTTTAGATTTGCCTCAGAAGTATAAGTGCATTATAAGAATGTAAGTTTTAATTTTAATGCTCATTTTTCACAAGTTTGATTTTTTTTTATTCAAAAGAAATATTTTCTCAACTTTTCGTGTAGAAAAGTGAAATTTTCAGGTATAGACCTATTTATTTAGTAGCCTTACAGAATGTTTTCGTAAATCTAATATACCGTATATACGTATTACTGAAGATAGTGTATTGAACATTTTGAAAATATTCGCATGGAAATTGTTTGTAAGGAAATGAAATAACAAAGCAACTACTGTTACATCATAAGCAAAAGATACGTGCCCGTGTGTTGTAAAAATGTCAGCTCTATAGCTACAGCAGATTTCGAGAAAATAATTTAATATTCTGATGATAGGAAGTTGCTCACAAATATCACCTTAAAAGCATAATGCGATAAGAGTTTTGTTATGTAATATTAGTTACACTCAAAACAGATACAGTACCTAGGTAACTTCGCTTTGTACTGTAATATTGTTTTGATTAGTGTATTGATTACTTTTGTAAGGCTTAAGATACCATCAATATAAATTCCAACTTATCATGTTATACTCAATCTCTTTCCTTGGAATATCACTTTCTTTATGAATGATGTGTTTCATCCACTTAATACAGTATAATATTATACTACTATGGAATTTAAGTGAATATTCCTTCTTAACTCTCTGTTATGTTATTAAGATTTAAAACACAAGTGCAATATTAAGAAATCAGTGTTAGTACTTTTGTTTTACAGACAGTATAGAAAATATTAAACAGAAAGAAGCCATATAAAAATAACGACATAAAATTTCACGTTCCGTTTGAAGTTTGTGCACCACTGTTTTCTTAATCCAACAGGCTGCTTATTCATATACACAACCCTTCCTCTTTCCATACTTAGCGCTTGCTGCCCGCGCAAGACGTCAAGGTCAGAAAAAATGCGCTTGCTTTGACATCACTGAGTTAGGGCTAGGATTTTGGTAACCTGTAAATCATGAAAAAATGTCGTAAAAACAATGCATTTATGACCTAAAAATCTAAAAAAAAAGCCCTTAAAATGCCCTAAAATTTATCTTACATAATTGGCTTAGTAGGAAAAGAGGTTTTCTACTACTTAATATTTAGACTAGTAATTAAATTAAATTTTACATATTTTTTTCTAAGTGGTACACTTAAATTAATTATTTTTACTTGATGTAGCTTCCATGCATGATCGTTCACCTCTGCTTCGGCATGTGGACGTGAGGTCAGCAGTCAGCTGGTGGGTCTTGGCCCTTCATGGGCTGTAGCGCCATGGATTTACTTTACTTTTAGTTTCCATGTAGTCTGCCACAAGGCCACTCTCATCCGGAATTAGCAGGCATAGAGGAGTCTGTATTGGAAGGGTGGTTGGACTGATCCATTACATAGGTTGTACTACGTTAAAATGGCAATATTTGTGTAGAAAAACGATTAAAATATGATACAAAATAATGGGTATTAATGGACAAAATATGTAAAGAAAATATCAAAGGAAATAAACATTATTTTACATTAATAATGGGGATTTATGGCCAGAATTAAATGAAAATGCCTAACAAATGACCGAATAAAACAAAAGATGCTCTTATGAGTTGAAACAGGCAAAAAATGCCCTAACAAATATGTCTTAAAACACTTAGTTTATCACATTATAACATATAAATACTCAAGCAGCAATGTTTCTGGCTTAGGAGAAAAAAGATGCAATTTCATCAAAATCCTAGCCCTAGTAACAGTATATTCCTACTACAAAAAGAGTAATTAGAATAATAGTAGGTGCGAAATTTAGGAAATCGTGTAGGACCATTTTAAAAAAACTACAAATAATGCCCATGGCTTGTCAGTAGCCCTATATTTTTTCAACAGTTATCTCACTAGAGGTTTTAATTTATATAGACGAAATCAAAACTCGAGTGGAATTTAATTGACTATTACACGATTACAAGAAAGAAAGTATAAAAAGATTTGAAGAAATAAAGTACTCTGATACAATAAAATATCACTTCGGAATATGGATGATAAGACTTTCTTGTGTTAAATTTCAACGTACCTGGTTTACATGTTTCGACCTATTATGGGTCATCTTCAAAACTGGTCGTTGTTGGTCTTGGCGCCTCTTGTTTTGTTTCTTGTGAGGGTGCGTTCGTGTGGTATAGTGTAGAGTCAAAGAGTGTATGTGTTTTGAAGTTGAGTTGTGTGTTGAGAATTTCGTTGGGGTGTGTTTTCTTGTGTCTGTATATTTCATATTGTTCTAGTGTGTTTAGTTTCTGGCTTTTTGGTTGGATGTGTAGTATTTCCATGTCTGTGTTGATGTCTCTGTGGGTGTGGTTGGCATTTGTGATGTGTTCAGCATATGTGGAGGTGTTTTGTAATTTTGTTATGGCTGTGATGTGTTCTTTGTAACGTGTTTGAAATGATCTGCCTTTCTGACCTATATACACAATCAAATGCATAGCACAAGAAAATGGACACAACCCTAACATAATAGACAACATAATACGTAAGACAAAACATAATCACAAAAAGCATAAGAATACAACACAAACACTGGCTGCTGATCCGGAGCTGCGTTCGGGCACGGGTTGGATCCCTCTGTGGTCTTTGGTTTCTTCCGAGGTTTTCCACAGCCGTGGGACTGAAGCCGGATGGTATATGGCGAGTCCTCGGCATCAACCCCTTTGATTAGATTACCCCCCTTTGATTTGATTGCCTGGTTGGGTTTTTCCGTGGTTTTCCCCAACCAAAAGACAAATGCCGGGTAATATTTTGACGAATCCTCGGACCTCACCTCATCTCACTACATCTCGCCAAAATATTGTAAAAAATTGCACAAAATTGTAAAAATTGTAGAAAATTACTAAATTGTAAAACTATAAAAATTTGTAAAAATTGTAATTGTAATATTGTAACATTTTGACTTGTTCCACATCTTAAAGCTTCATTGCTTATGTAAGATCTATGGAATAAAATGAATGAATGAATGAATGAATGAATGAATGAACACAAGAACACAAAAAATACATCACACAAACATACGAAAACAAAAACACACACAAAATTGCAACCTCATTCAAGAAATTAAATTACAACATCGCATACAGAACAAATAACACTCTACAAAAACATCTCAACACACAAACAACACAAACAAACAAATATAACCACACAGGCGTATACAAACTCAAATGTAAAACCTGCAACAACTTCTACATAGAAACACAGCTCCAACACAGCTCCAACACAGCTCCAATTCTTATTCTATCTGTCCAATTCACACGCTCCATTATTCTCCATATCCACATTTCAAATTCTTCTAGCCGCTTCTCTTTATTTCGTCGTAACGTCCATGTTTCTGCCCTGTAAAATGTCACATTCCATACAAAGCACTTCACTAGTCTCTTCCTTAGCTGTTATCGGCATATTATGAAACCTTATTGTGTCCAGGAAAACAAACGTAATGCTCTTCAGAGTCTAAAGTATGGATGAGAGTTTTGAACACTAATAAATCGTCAGAAGCAGAAGATGGATGTCGTTGAAATTGATTTCTTTCGACGGAGTACCGTATGAGAGCAACAAGTAGGAAATGAGTATATTCGGACCGAAATGGAATCTGGAAGTAATCGGATGGAGACAAGAGCCCCAGACACGTCTTGAGAATGGATGATGAGAGATAGGTTGCAGGGATCGATTTCGTGATCTCCTCCTTGTAGAGGACCTCAGAAGAGGCAAGTACTGAGAAGTGGGAACGCGAGAAGAAGTGAAAGCATGTTTACGATTCCTGAGGTGGAGTAAGATTAGTGGCTTAATTTTGCAGGCCCAGCGACGTTACAGTTTGTTTCAGGTGATTTTGACACCAGCATTTTATTCCAGTATGTCAGTAAGTGTTGCCAATGGAGTTCTTTTATGATCCATAGAGAGAAATAGTAATCTGGCTGACCATCCCCGTCACTAACGCTTGCCATTACAATTGTATGGTATGAAATGAAGTTTTGTTAACATTTTTGTTGAAAATTGTTTGTATCGATCTATAAAGCTATACACCGGTCGTGGCGAGAACGTGACTCGCGAGACATTGTGGCTCGCAGTGATAGTTGTGCATTTCGCTTGCCTCTAACCTCCGCCAACCCCCACCCTTTCACTCACTGGAGTCAAACTCCGTTCCATTTGTATTTGTCTCTGGCCTGTGAGTGACATATGTCTCTATCGAAAGTTCCAAGTAGGATGGGAGGACGCATTTTTTGCTGTCAATATGATGAGAATATTAAATGTATGATTTGTTCACAAGTATTACGAGGAAAACAGTTGTATAACATAAAACGGCATTATACTACAGGTTACTGATGAAACATTAAAAGGTTAAGTGTTGTCATCATCATCATCATCATCATCATCATCATCTCTGTACGTCGACCCTTTTTCAGCAGATGTACGAATAATGCGGTTAGCTCTTCTATTTGAACTCGCTGATTTACTATGTGATGTTAAATGAAAGCTAGATGTAAGGACTTGAAAAATGTTGAACTTTCAAATCTTTTGCCAAAAAATAAATATCCGAAGCTTCGTTCTTTCGCTTGCTCTATTGAAGCCATGTTCTCTACAACTTACGTTTGTGAAAAATTATTTTCAACAATTAAAATAGTAAAAACGAAATTTAGATCACGACTGACAGACAAATACCTTCGTGATCAACTACGACTGGCAGTAAGTGACATAATTCCTGATTTTGAAACTTTGTCGTAGAGACATTCTGAAGACAGTTAATTTTAGGTTGTGATATTGTTCATTTCTTTCTTCGTTACACGTACTAAACATTAGTTTGTAGCCTTGTACTGTATAAAATTATATTTAAGTGCTTGACGTAAGGAAAATGAAAATCCATTAATAAGTCAGACAGTTGCTTCACTTCCCCTTCGGGTGTTCGCCTTCCTCCATAGGTGCTATGCACGTTGCAGGTTACACAGTAACTCGGCGCACTATGACATTTTCGCCACCGCTGCTATACACTTTCGATTCTCCTCTCTATTATTAAAGTACAAACTGTTCTTTTCAAGTTACTTTTAAATCCTAAAGAGCTATGCGTTGACCCTCAAATAAAATGAAATTACAGCATTAATCAAGAATATTTTATTGGAATACCATAGTGAATATATTCCACACAAAAATGGTGTTTCTACGGGAAAGTTGGTGTTGCATAGTGAATTGAAACGCCAACTAATTTCTGTCATGAAATAATTACCCGTCTGATTTAGCCGAACCATGGGAAAGAGAGGTGAACAGCCATTAGCCCCAACAATAGCTGATGAAGTCATTCGGTCGGTCGATTGTTCCGACAGGTGATCCTCCCACAATATTGCAGCAAGCTATAGCGCTGTAAAATCCGCAATAAATATCAGAGCGCGAACCATCGGCTGCCGATGTCTGTTTCTGCTTTTTACCTCTGGGAAGAGAACTACACGTGCCGTTCTTTTATGGCGATGAATGCAATAAACCACTTATTGTAGATCAGTGTTCCTCAAATGTTTCCCACCGGAAACCCGTTTTAATTCTTTGAACTACAGTATAACCGCATAATTATTGTACCTAATTCATTATATTAATCATTATTATTCAATCAATCAATCAATCAATCAATCAATCAATCAATCAATCAATCAATCAATCAATCAATCAATCAATCAATCAATCAATCAATCAATCAATCAAACTCCTGTATCTCCTCATGAGGAGCATAGGGCATTCACAAAGTGCCTCCATCGGACCCTACTTGTAGCCAACTTCTTCACTTCTCTCCATGTTTTCCTCTCCCTAGCAATTTCCTCCAAAACTGTTCTCTTCCATGTATTTTTTTGGCCTTCCTCTTGTTCTACTACCCTGGGGGTTCCAATCCAAAGCCATTCTTTCTACTGCTCCATCTTCTTTCCTCATTGTGTATCCTATCCAATTCCATTTCCGTCTTTTGATGTCTATTGTGATTTCTTTCTGATTTGTTATCTTCCATAGTTCTGAGTTTGTGATTATATCTGCCCATCTAATTTTTTAAAATTCTCGTATTAACAAATGTTTTCAGTTTATTTTGTATAATTTTGCTTGTTTTCCATGTCTCACAGCCATATAATAAGACTGATTTCACATTACTGTTAAAGATTTTAATTTTTGTAGATCTAGATATAATATAAGATTTCCATATTGGGTACAACTGGACAAATACACTATTTGCATTATTTTATTCGGTTCTTTACATCCTCAAAGGCTCCACCATCCTTGTCAATTATACTACCCAAATATTTAAATTCGTGAACAGTATCAATGTTATTATTATTTATTATAACTTTATCTGTCTTTTTACTATTTAATCTCATTTCCTTAGTTTTCTTTACGTTTATTTTCATATGTATCACTATTATTAATGTTGTACAATTATTGAATTGGGCGAAACTGCAAAATTGAAAGTGTTAACAATGCACTTAGGCCTACATTGCAAAAATTTCTTGCCTATTCAATGTTATTGAATTGAAATATTTCCTATAATCAGTTTATTGTGCTTCACAAGCATTTTATAACAGAACAAATTATCTTTATGATACAAAATTTATTATGTTTGTATTAGTATTTCATAATTAACAAACATGTTGCGAAAGCTAGTAATACGTCTCAGTAATGGATGTGTTTGTTTTTTATGTCTGTATATTCTTTCTCTGATTTTGTGGTGGAGAGTTTTAGTATCATTAATTTATGCTTCTGCGTTTAGTTTTTTTCGGTGGTTTATTTCGGTACGCAGAAAATCCAGTAATAAAAGTGATGAATGACAAATATTATTTTCCATTGTAGGTGTTCAATATAATGATTATACACATTCGTGTTATTGATCCATATTGTGATTTTTTGTACACATTTTATAGCATAGTATAAATAAAAAATAAAATTAAAAATATAGAACTGAAAGGTTCCGCGGAACACACTTTGAGAACCCAGGTCTGGTCGCCAAGTAAAGAAATTCTCGTTCGTTAAATTGAATGGCTATTTTATAATATAACAATAATATCGATGCTAACTTTTGGGAACAAAAGCATCACGAGAAAAATCCCAGCTAGGATCTTGTTCTCCGCAATGAAAAATTCAAGGCTTGAGCGGGAATAGAACCCGGACTGCCTTTATGGCAGCCTGATCACCTAGATTCGCAGCCGACGCACAGTTTTGCTTCATTGTTACTCAATTCATGCTTCAGTCGAGTTCACATCTCCATTGTTCGTTAACCCTTTGTTAGCTTAACTATCCCTTCGGAATATTTGTTAGCGTAACCAATTTCTTGCTTCGTTCGTCGTAAGCTTGTTAAGAGTCTCTCTGGGTTCTGAGTTGCAACAAATATGACAGACAAAATCATTCCTTTAATAATTGAACTCCGCTTTAAAGACGAGAGGACGATTTTCGCTTTTGTGGGGTTCAGCGGCAAACAGGAAGAAATTACGACAATCCCTAGTTAAGCGGCTTAATATGGATCCGGGACTCACAGGAACAATAGTGAGTTACGTACTTCCTTCCCATTGTTTACATCAAAATGCGTTTGAGCGAATTAAGTTTCTGTAAACAATTAGCCTTTGTATGCTGTCTTTGAACGGGACTGTTGGGAAATGCACAGGGATTGTCAAAGGTGCATAATTACACCTGTGCTTTATCCTAAACATCGCGTATTCATTGCGTTTATGATTGCAAGCTCTTCCCTAACATTGTAAGCTTCCCACGACCGTGAAATTGCGAACATTTCGGAAGTTAAACATTTTACATAGTTTCATTCATAAGCCATTGGATATAAACTTAGGCTCATTTGTTTTTTTAATATCTTTATTTATGAAAAATTCATAAAATTTTGAATGCCTACGTCTGTTCCCATAGTAATGCATGTACTATTTGTTATAATACAAAAATACGGTTAAAATTATTAAATACTAGCCGTAACCGTGCGCTCCGCTGCACCCGTTAGAAATAAATATAAAGTAATTACATAATCAAAATAGGCCATTTGAACCAGGAAACATTCGTGTTTGATAGAAGGATAAATCGTTTATTATGTTACTTAAATTTTATTAAAAAAATTAAAATGCGATCATTTTGATCCAGAGACCACTCATTTGGTCATAAAAATTATTTTAGGAAATACAAGAAACGAATGTCTATCAAGTTTTCTGTGCATAAGAAGCTATTTTAATCTTACCTGTCCTCGATTCACTCAGAAGGTACTGTAATAACATTATAGCATTATGTCCATCTAGAGAAACTACACTTTCCAATGGTGAATTAATAATTATACAAATCGGTTAATTTAGCTTCCGATATTACTTCATACAAACATAGAAACATTCTCTGTAGGCTATGTTTCATAGCTTTCAATTGTTGTTGTCCAAGGTCCCTTATAGACGAAGTCATTTGTTTTTTATTTTATTACACCGCATTAGATGGCGTTGTTATTGTAATTTTGAAACTCGTTTATCTCATTAAATATCAGTCCTATCAAAATTTTGCGTGGAATAAAACTTATCGGAAAGTAGTTTTAAAGAAACTTTTGTTATGTAATATTTTTCATACAAATTAATAATAAGGGAGATATTTCGATTTATTTAATTCAGGCCCCCTTATAACCCCCTTTCAAATAAAATATTTTGAATGCCATATAGACTAAATTCTAAGTTACAACGAACTTAATTTATATTCCAATATTCATATAAATCGGTTCAGCCATTATCACGTGAAAAGGTAAGAAACATACATACAGACAGACAGACATACAAACAAAAATTTCAAAAAAGCGATTTTCGGTTTCAGGGCGGTGTTAGGACCAATTATTTTTGGAAAATTGGAAATTACCAGAAAAATTTCGGCTACAGATTTATTATTAGTATAGATTTCTAAAAGTGTAACGAAAAAAAAATTCGAGCGACTTTATGTTATTATTGAAAGACTTAAGTGCAAAAGCAGGTTATGTGTAAAATTGAAGGTGAGAAATTACTTCATAGAACTGCAACAATATAGTTGAAATTTTGTAATAACAGTGGCATTTGCTTGACAGATTCTGAAAGAGTATCGTCGCACGACGAAAAGTGGATCTTTTCGTGCAGTAGAGACAAAAAGGGTAGGTCTTTCACAGCAAATCCAGCATTCTCCAATCTTTCCTACTTTCTGCCTTCCTCTTAGTCTCCTCATATGATCCATATATCTTAATGTCGTCTATCATCTGATATCTTCTTCTGCCCCGAACTCTTCTCTCGTTCACCATTCCTCCTAGTGCATCCTTCAGTAGGCTGTTTCTTCTCAGTCAGTGAACCAGTCTTGATCATTTTCAGCATCATCCTTTCTTCACTCATTCTTATCAACACAGCTTCATTTCTTATTCTGTCTGTCCACTTTACACGCTCCATTCTTCTCCATATTCACATTTCAAATGCTTCTAGTCGCTTCTCTTCACGTCGTCGTAATGTCTATTTTTTGTATCATGTACAATTCCACACTCCATACAGAGCACTTCACTAGTCTCTTCCTTAGTTCTTTTTTCAGAAGTCCCGGGGAGATGCTCCTTTTTTATTACCCTACATTCTACAATTCTACATTTTGTAACTTACTGAAGTAAGCCTAATAATATTACCGAATATTTAAGCCAAGCTCATATCTCAAACTTATTACTTTTTCATTGTGTGTTGATAGCTGCTTGTTTTAAAGTCAGTCTTTGTTTTATATCATATTGATGTACCCGTGTAGAATCGTTGAAAGGAATTTTCGAGTTGATGTGGTAAGTTCCCTGTGAGAGAGAAATAAATATTTCTTAGCAGGAATCTAGTTTGTAGTGATAAATGTAACTTACTGGCTTTTAAGGAACCCGGAGGTTCATTGCCGCCCTCACATAATCCCGCCATTGGTCCCTATCCTGAGCAAGATCAATCCAGTCTCTATCATCATATCCCACCTCCCTCAAATCCATTTTAATATTATCTTCCCATCTACGTCTCGTCCTCCCCAAAGGTCTTTTTCCCCTCCGACCTCCCAACTAACACTCTACATGCATTTCTGGATTCGACTATACGTGCTACATGTCCTGCCCATCTCAAACGTCTGGATTTAATGTTCCTAATTATGTCAGGTGAAGAATACAAAGCGTGCAGTTCTGTGTTGTGTAACTTTCTCTTTTCTCCTGTAACTTCATCCCTCTTAGCCCCAAATATTTTCCTAAGCACCTTATTCTCAAACACCCTTAATCTCTGTTCCTCTCTCAAAGCGAGAGTCCAAGTTTCACAACCATAAAGAACAACCGGTAATATAACTGTTTTATAAGTTCTAACTTTCAGATTTTTTGACAGCAGACTGGATGATGAAAGCTTCTCAACCGAATAATAACAGGCATTTCTCATATTTATTCTGTGTTTAATTTCCTCTCGAGTATCATTTAATGAAAAGATTATGACAATCTACAATCTATATATTTTTGAACTTTTAATGTATGTAAACAAGAATATTACTAATTATACAAGTATAGCTGATCTGCATCGCTGTGAAACCAGAAATAATGATCAATTAAACGTACCACATGTCAGGTTGCAAAAAACACAATCAAGCTATATAATTACTGCAATAAAAGTATATAATAAGATATCAATAAATATAAAGGCACTTAATGAAACACAATTTAAACTTCAGCTTAAGAGATGGCTACAAAATAATCCCTTTTATAGTGTGAATGAATTTTTTTTAAAATGATGTAGTATTTTAGTTAAATTTTATTATTTTTACTCTTTTAATACTTTAAATATTGACACTTTGTTTTTTATATTATCAGATTGACGAGGCCTCTTGTATTCTTGTACTTTCAGGCAAATAAATAATATGAATATATGAATATATTTGTTACTGTTGCTCCCAGGTATTTGAATTTTTCCATCTCTTGAAAGGATAAATTTCCAATTTTTATATTTCCATTTCGTACAATATTCTCGTCACGAGGCATAATCATATACTTCGTCTTTTCGGGATTTACTTCCAAACCTATCTCTTTACTTGCTTCCAGTAAAATTCCCGTGTTTTCCCTAATCGTTTGTGGATTTTCTCCTAACATATTCACGTCATCCGCATAGACAAGCAGCTGATAAATGTTACCGCGTAATATTTACTATATTATTAAATAAGCTTACATATTATTTTCATTTTTAAGCAATTTTATTATCCGAATTATCTTGATCACAAAGGAAAAACTGCGAGAGGCGTTCCTAGTCTCATAGAACTTCAACGTATCTTAGTCCGATGAGCTCCTCTTTTGGCAGAAATGGGGTTAAAACAACAATGGACCAAAACAGAATAGCAGAAGGCACTGTTGTGTGTACACAGATGGCTTAGAGTCCTCTCAGTGGGCAGTCCTGGCCTAAATACCTGATCTATTACCAACGGAAAAAATTAAAAATCTGTTTAGTAGCTTCCAAGTGAAACAGATACCAAATAATGTCGCAAGTATACACAGAATTAACGTAGGGATTTTCTGCCGGATCATAGCACAGAAATAATAACTTAGGCGTGCGTTTACTTTGGCTGCTTTCCGGATTTTGACACGTGGAGGCAGATGTTAAAATACAACGACCTCCTTGCTATGATATTCATAAATAATCCTTTTAAAATTATGGAAATTCCTCTGCTGAAATGAATTAAAGGGAAAGTATTGTGATGATTGCAGTAGAAAGATAGATTTTCACAGAATGATGCTTTGTAGTAGTACTTGACTTATGTACAGTAGTGGCAAAAAAAAAAACCGGACCGACCCTTGTAGCTGATTTCAGAGCCTTGTTCACTCAGAGCACGATAGACTGGTAACTAAGACTTTCGTGGTTCGAATCCTGCCTGGGAAGGAAACTTTTTTTTGTTCCTTATTCAAATTTATTCCCAGTACTTTTCGATTGCAGCGATATTTTACTACTTAATTAACTTATTATTCCCAGAACATGAATTTTACCAGCAATCGCTTTTGGTACTTCAGGACAGCTTACTCGAGTGCCACTGGCACAGTGCAAGGGGTCGATACCTTTCAATGTGCAATCTTTTTACATCTTCCATTGTTTCTTGTCCTGATGCTGTTCTGTCATTCTTCTCTCCCCTCCCGCCTTTATGTGGTATGTATTAGGTTACGTCCATTTTCGACTTTCCCCCTTCGAAACTCGGATTGTGACAAGTGGCCAACAGGTTTGGAGCTCACATATTCAGTTTTCTCAGTCCCAAACTCCCTTGCAAGGTCGTGTTTGCGCACACTTTTTTAATATTTCTCCTATCGGTGGTACAGCTGATAAATAAATAAATAAGTAAATAAATAAATAAATAAATAAATAAATAAATAAATAAATAAATAAATAAATAAATAAATACATGAATGAATGAATAAATAGATAAATGAATGAATAAATAAATAAGTGAATGAATAAATGTATAAATAAATGAATAAATGCCTAAATGAATAAACGAATGAATGAATAAGTTAATGAATAAATAAATAAATAAGTGAACAGACGAATAAATAAATAAATACATTAGTGAATTAATAAATAAGTAGGTACGTAATTAAGGAAATAAATAAAATAAATAAATAAATAATTAAATAAATAAATTAAGTAGATAAAATAAATAGGTAAATAAATAAATACGTAAATAGATAAATAAATAAAATAAAGTAAAATAAAATAAATCAATGAGTAAATAAATAATTAAATGAGTAAACACGTACATAATTAAATAAAATAAATTTAAATAAATAAATAAATAAATAAATAAATATTTAAATAAATTAAGTAAACAAAATAAATGAATAAATAAATAAATTAATTAATAAGCGAATAAATGAAATAAATGAATATGAAATAAATAAGTAAATAAATAAAATAAAATAAATAAATAACTAAATAAATTAATTAAATAAGTGAAATAAAATAAATCAACAAACACGTAAATAAGTGAATTAATAACTAAACATGTGAATGAATGAATGAATGTTTTGGTTTATGGATATGAAAATTGGACGTAAAACAAAAGAAGCATTCGAACCATTATAACTTTAGCGAAGAAAATTTAAGGAGAGTTGTAACTTCTATACTTCAGAACGACAGACAGAAAATTGTTAGTAACGAGAGATATAACTAACCGGACGAGACAGGTACAGTAGGCCTAATATCCGCACCTGAGACTGAAGTGATTACACTACACACACGAAAATTAAGATTTATAATATCAGTTTCCTGAGCCACCGGCGTAGCTTAGGCGACAGACGCGTTTGTCTGCTGATCCGGAGCTGTAATCGGATTGGCTCAGGTGTTAGATGTTGCACGTATTTGTACAGGAGAATTGGCACTTCGGAATTCTAGTGATTTCTAGTAATTTGGAGTGAGAACCTCTGCAATAGAAAATAAAAAGCATTCTACTCGTATCAAGTAGAAGACAGAGCTAATATTTATAGAACGTGTGACAGGCCGGATGACGAATGGACTCTAGAGACTGACTGATACACAAAGCGGAGCGGGGGTTGATATGAAGCACGCGGGATCCTCTGACAGTTTGAAGAGCACACACGAAGCCTGGAAAGCTGTTTACAAAAATTTACAACAGTCATTTCGCAAGCTACTGCACTATCTGATAACCTGTCATGTGTTTTGTCATGATTGAAATACGAGAAACTTACGAGAACAATTGTATGAACTTGCTTACAGAGAAGGAGAATAATTAAAAAAGCCTAAAAACATATTGACTTTCCTACCGAAAAATTGTTTTTAGAATTTAAAGTTTCGAAAATACATCAAATTTATATCTGTATATTGTTAAATTGTATACATAAAAAACACACATATTTCCAATCATATACTCACAAACACAAAACCAAAGGCATGGATACAATACGTTTTTTAGAACCAAAGTGTTTAACGAGTACTGCCCTAGTTTGAAATTTAAAAATGTATGTACGCAATTTTTTTATGAATAATTATTAATTTTTAGATGTTATTTTATTGTAATTTACGCATGTAACTTTATTATGTATCGAATCCTTCCCTCAACATGAGATGACTTTATTATTATTATTATTATTAATATTTTCACGTAACAGTCAGATATGTAAGATATGTTAATAGAAGGTATCCCCGTAACATGCCACGAAGGCACTTGGGGGGCATGGAGGTAGAGCCCCATGCTTTCCATGACCTCGGCACTAGAATGAGGTGTGTGGTCGGCACCACGCTCTGACCGCCTTTTACCCCCGGGAAAGACCCGGTACTCAATTTTATAGAAGGCTGAGTGAACCTTGGGACCGTTCTGGAAGTTTGGCAACGAGAAAAAATCCTGTCACCACCTGGGATCGAACCCCGGACCTTTCAGTCCGTAGCCAGCTGCTCTACCAACTGAGCTATCCGGCCGCGATATGTTAATAGAACTTGGATAAACTTAATCTTGAAAAGAGGTGAGTAAACTCTTCCTAGGGTCGTCGTCATCATCATCATCATCATCATCATCATCATCATCATCATCATCATCATCACACAGACGCTATATAACCTCAGATGTTGATAAAGCGTCGTAAAATAACCTACTAAAAATCATCATCGCCACTATCCACGACATTTTTGTCTGTTTCCAACTTCAGGAGATTTAATGTCTCATCTCCTCTCCGGCAACTCAGAACGGATCTATGTATAATTGCACAAATTTGAATGCGATCTCGACGTTTGCCTGGATTGTGAATAGGATCGGATCTTGAGGGTTTCAACATTACAAATTTCGTTCTGTGGAAGGCTCATGACCATGCGTCGGAGCCAGTCGGGAAAGCCCAGTTCGTGAAACACCTGACAGATGCGTCTTCCACTGTTAGTTCCCAGGCTCCGCTGGCGAGACTGGATACTATACGAGACATAAGCTTGCCCTATTCATTTTGCTTCTTAACTCACTTAGCTGATTCTTTGCTTTTTCCCTATTCTATTAACTATTTCTCTGCTCTCTTGGCTGTTTCTTCCCTCTCTTGGCTGTTTTTCCGCTCTCGACTGTTTTCTTCGCTCTCTTGGCTATTTTCTTCACACTTTTGACTGTTTTCTTCGCACTCTTGGCTGTTTCTCCGCTTTCTCGACTGTTTTCTCCGCTTTCTCGACTGTTTTCTCCGCTTTCGCGGCTGTTCTCTCAGCTTTCTCGACTGTTCTCTCCTCTCTTGGCTGTTTTCTCCGCTTTCTCGGCTGCTTTCTCCGCTCTCTCGGCTGTTTTCTTCGCTCTCTCGGCTGTTCTCGACTGTTTTCTCCGCTTTCTCGACTGTTTTCTCCGCTTTCGCGGCTGTACTCTCCGCTTTCTCGACTGTTCTCTCCTCTCTTGGCTGTTTTCTCCGCTCTCTCGGCTGTTCTCTCCGCTTTCTCGACTGTTCTCTCCTCTCTCGGCTGTTTCCTTCGCTCTCTCGGCTGTTCTCTCCGCTCTCTCGACTGTTCTCTCCTCTCTTGGCTGTTTTCTCCGCTCTCTCGGATGTTCTCTCCGCTTTCTCGACTGTTCTCTCCTCTCTTGGCTGTTCTCTCCGCTTTCTCGACTGTTCTCTGCTTTCTCGGATGTTTTTCGGTTATTTTTTCCGCTCTTTCGACAGTTTTCTTCGCTCTCTTGACTATTTTCTTCGCTTTCTTGGCTGCTTTTCCTCTCTTTGAGCTATTTTCTCCGCTCTCTCGACTGTTTTCTCCGCTTTCTCTTCGCTCTCTTGGCTTTCCTCTTCGCTCCCTTGGCTGTTTCTCCTATTTATTAGGTATTGTATTCTCTTTTTTCGCTTTTTCTGTACTCTTTGTCTCCTTTATTCTCCCTCTTCACTTAATTTCTACTCATCAACTGAAGTAACTTAGCAGACAACATTCACTTTGTGCCTATGCTGTGGTGCCGACTGGAAACCCCAGTCACTTCTTTATGTACCCATAATGAAATGTTAGAAATAATTTTGTTGAGTAGTAGGCCTATCAGTGGAAAAGGAGAAGTTGCACGTCAACCCCGTGCTGAATTCCATACAGTATCAAGACTTGGGTCGTCCACGTGGGATGGTTATCTGCGAAATGAGAGCATAGAGCGTGCATGTCTAGCAAACAGAATTTCTCCAGTTGATCTGGAAGTGGAGCGACGACTGCTCCTCCCTGTTTGTACACTAGGCAACACCTTATTACACATCCGTAATGCGTGCGAGTCTCGAGTCAATTGGTCCCGAGTTGTATCATTTCCGGGAACATTTCTACTACGCTTGTCACAGCTGGGTTATGCTAACAAGTCAGCTGCCAGCATGTTACACACTTCTCAGACACTGTTCCGGGATTGCACAGCGTTTTATTCACTTTATCGTCCTTTTCTTACCTTAACAGCTCATTCCTCAGTAACTTTATCGTTCAGTTATCTTTGTCATTGTACAGGGACATAATTTTATTTTTACTTCGATTTTTACTGTACTTGAGTTTTTGAATGTACTTCTTTCCCACCCCTCTACTAATGAAGTTCAACCGTCCTCCACACAGAATCAAGGCCGCATATAGTAAACAGGACTGAGTTAGTGAGTACAGTACGTTCCAGAAATATGTTCGCATTTTCCAGTGACGAAAAAGCTTTCAATATTGAATCATATTTTCGCACAGGTACTGTCGTCCGTTTGTCTGCGTCGCATCCCGATTTCCGCTACCTGCTTCTGCTCGCCCCTCTGTAAAAGCTAGTGGTTGGGCTGTCTTAGCTCTTTTCTGAAAACATTAATATCTGTTAGGAATTGGACGTCTACGTAATATTATACAAATGTTTAAAATAACTTAAATAAAGGGACCTCGTTAAGTAATTAACTGTCACGTGATTTCCCCCCTTTCTACGATCCTGCGACATAACCACCTGGACGGACAGTAGTTAGCATGTCTGAGTAATTTTATCTGTGCGGGTCGGGCAGAAGTGAAGACTGAATTTATAATACGTAAGGTACTCTTTTATAGAGTAGGTACAGAATTATTTCAACGTGAGTTACTAGTACGAAGGACGAAACTTGTGATTGGAATTAGATGCAATAGTCTATAGTGCGATAATATGCGCAAAAGAACTGAAGCCTGTATCGAAATGAACCGCCACCATTTTCAAAAATGTGTTTAAATATTCATATTATGATTATTTTTCAATTTAACGTCATTCTCTATATCGTACGCTAATGTGCTGTAGACAGTGTAATATACACTGCATAATGAATACGTCCACATGGACAGCTCAGTTCGTGAGTAAAAACACTCAAAATCGTGATATTTCCTAGTTTACGTACTTACTTACTTACTTACTTACTTACAAATGGCTTTTAAGGAACCCGAAGGTTCATTGCCGCCCTCACATAAGCCCGCCATCGGTCCCTATCCTGTGCAAGATTAAGCCAGTCTCTATCATCATATCCCACCTCCCTCAAATCCATTTTAATATTATCCTCCCATCTACGTCTCGGCCTCCCTAAAGGTCTTTTTCCCTCCGGTCTCCCAACTAACACTCTATATGCATTTCTGGATTCGCCCATACGTGCTACATGCCCTGCCCATCTCAAACGTCTGGATTTCAAGTTCCTAATTATGTCAGGTGAAGAATACAATGTGTGCAGTTCTGTGTTGTGTAACTTTCTCCATTCTCCTGTAACTTCATCCCGCTTAGCCCCAAATATTTTCCTAAGCACCTTATTCTCAACCACCCTTAACCTATGTTCCTCTCTCAGAGTGAGAGTCCAAGTTTCACAGCCATATAGAAGAACCGGTAATATAACTGTTTTATAAATTCTAACTTTCAGATTTTTGGAGAGCAGACTGGATGATAAGAGCTTCTCAACCGAATAATAACACGCATTTCCCATATTTATTCTGCGTTTAATTTCCTCCCGAGTGTCATTTATATTTGTTACTGTTGCTCCAAGATATTTGAATTTTTCCACCTCTTCGAAGGATAAATCTCCAATATTTATATTTCCATTTCGTACAATATTCCCGTCACGAGACATAATCATATACTTTGTCTTTTCGGGATTTACTTCCAAACCGATCGCTTTACTTGCTTCAAGTAAAATTTCCGTGTTTTCCCTAACCGTTTGTGTATTTTCTCCTAACATATTCACGTCATCCGCATAGACAAGAAGCTGATGTAGCCCGTTCAATTCCAAACCCTGCCTGTTATCCTGAACTTTCCTAATGGCATATTCTATAGCGAAGTTAAAAAGTAAAGGTGATAGTGCATCTCCCTGCTTTAGCCCGCAGTGAATTGGAAAAGGATCAGATAGAAACTGACCTATACGGACTCTGCTGTATGTTTCACTGAGACACATTTTAATTAATCGAACTAGTTTCTTGGGAATACCAAATTCAATAAGAATATCATATAATACTTCCCTCTTAACCGAGTCATATGCCTTTTTGAAATCTATGAATAACTGATGTACTGTACCCTTATACTCCCATTTTTTCTCCATTATCTGCCGAATACAAAAAATCTGATCAATAGTCGATCTATTACGCCGAAAACCGCACTGATGATCCCCAATAATTTCATCTACGTACGGAGTTAATCTCCTCAAAAGAATATTGGACAAAATTTTGTACGACGTCAACAAAAGTGATATTCCTCGAAAGTTACCACAGTTGGTTTTGTCCCCCTTTTTAAAAATAGGTACAATTATGGACTCCTTCCATTGATCTGGTACAATTTCCTTTTCCCAAATAGCAAGTACAAGTTTATAAATTTCGCTATATAATGCACTTCCACCCTCTTGTATTAATTCTGCTGGAATCTGATCGATACCTGGAGACTTGTACTTTTTCAGATTTTCTATCGCAATTTCGACTTCTGAAAGCGTGGGTTCGGGTATAAATGGCTCAGCAGTTTGTATTTCAATTTCGTCCCGATCATTTCTATTTGGCCTATGTACATTTAGTAGTTGCGCAAAATAGTTTTTCCATCTGTTTAGGATTGATGGAGAGTCTGCAAGCAAGTCACCATTCTCATCCTTGATCACGTTTACCCTTGGCTGATATCCGTTCTTAAATTCCTTTATACCCTTATATAAATCTCGAATGTTTTTATTCTTACTATTTGTTTCTACCTCATTCAGTTTTTCCTTCAAGTAACCTCTCTTTTTATTCCTAAGTGTACGACTTGCTTCCCGTCTTTCATTGAAATAATTATCTCTCTTCTCCTCAACTGGATCCTGTAAGAATTTCAATTTTGCCTGTTTCCTTCTTTCTACTACCATGCAACAATCTTCATCAAACCACGGTTTCTTTTTCTTAGTTTCATAATAACCTATGCTCTGCTCAGCTGCAATTTTGATACTATCTCTGATATTTTCCCACACGCTATTAACATCTAATTCTTTCTCAACTTCGTCGGAACTTTCTAAAGTGGCAAACCTATTCGAAATTTCGACCTGATAATTTTGCTTAGCTTCCTCGTCCTTTAATTTCAAAATATTGAATTTAGTAATATTAACTTGTTGCTCTACTCGCTTGGCTACTGATAATCTTTCTCTTAATTCTCCAATCACCAAATAATGGTCAGAATTACAGTCTGCACCCCTGAAAGTTCGAATATCTACTATACTAGTATGTCTCCGTTTATCTATCAAGATGTGATCAATTTGGTTGTGTGTCAATCCATCTGGAGAAGTCCAAGTATATTTATGTATATCCTTATGGGGGAATGTTGTACTTTTGACAATTAAATTTTTCGATGTGGCAAAGTTGACTAATCTAACTCCATTGTCACTACTAATTGCGTGTAGGCTCTCTTTTCCAATAGTTGGTCTAAAAATCTCCTCCCGTCCTACTTTAGCGTTGAAATCCCCCAATAAAATTTTCATGAGATATCTAGGGAACTGATCAAAAGTATGTTCCAATTCTTCATAGAAGCTATCCTTTATATAGTCGTCTTTCTCTTCTGTAGGGGCGTGAGCATTTATAACCATGATGTCGCACCATCTACCCTTAAGTACTAAATATGATAACCTGTCACTGATAAATTCGACCTTTTTTACTGCTGATTTTATTCTTTTATGTACAAAGAATCCTGTTCCTAATTGGTGATTATTGTTTCCTTCCCCATAATACAACAAGTAATCTCCTATTTGTGATATGCCATTCCCATCTAACCTAACCTCTTGTACTCCCACGAAGTCTATTCTATATCTAGCTAGTTCTTTTGCTACTAATGTTACCCCTCCTGTTCTATAAAGACTAGTTACGTTCCAAGTGCCAAATCTCAAAACCTTATTCCTTTGCTGTGGTCGTGCCAGAGAATCAGTCCTATTGCGTAAATGGATGAATTACTTTTCTTCCCTCCTATACCTAGTAAAGTGATTTGTTTGTACATTACGCCAGTATCTTCGAACTCCAGTCGTGGAAGGGGGTAGCAAACGGTGTTTCCGGTTCTGAACCGTTAATCCAAAGGTATAGCCAGGTTAATATTAAAAAGGCAGAGGACGGACAAGGACCACTCATATAAATTGAGGGAAAGAAGGCAGAGGACGGACACTGGAAAGTTTTCTTTTCTCAATCGTACTATCAGGGATTGGAATGCTTTACCTGCAGACTTACTAAAGGCTTTACCAACAACCAAAAATGTATTTAAAATAGGCTTAAGGACTTTAATAATAGACGGTAATTATACACAGTATTTAAAGGGTGTAAATTATATTTTGTTATTGCAGTGTTGTATCAGTGAAGAATTTTGTTGTGTCAGTGAAGTGTGTTGTGTCAGTGAAGTGTGTTGTGTAAGTGAAACGTGTTCCTGTCATTGAAGCTTTATAGTTTATAGTGGCAGTGCAAAGTATTCGAATAGTGAAATGTTTTTGAAGTGTTAGTGAAATCAGGATAGAATCAGTGAAATGTGTCGTAGTTCCAGTGCAGTGAGTGAGTTGACAGCGAAATGAGTGTAATGTTGAAAAGTGGGTTTTAGTTCGAACTTAGGTTTAAGATACAAATCGGATTTATTTTAAATGTTATTTTAAGTGATCGTGCTTCATTTAATTTAGGATATTCCCTGTTATTATTATTATTATTATTATTATTATTATTATTATTACTATTATTATTATTATTATTATTATAAATTATTCTTAGTATTAATTATTAGTATTATTATTAATTGTATTTTTAATTAATAAGTTTATTATTGTCATTATTGAGTGTAATTAGTTACCACTGCCACCGGGTATATACCCATTGCAGTGTGAATAAATACATACAATACATACAAAAATAAAATGATGTCCCTCTATAAAGAAAGTTCACTTGACTCACCCGATATATGCCGAAATATGTTGGATATGGAACCATGACAGTTCAGATTTCTCATCAGCCAACTATCTGAACTGCGTAAGGACAGACATAAATGGAATGCTTTGGTTGTGAATTGATTGAAAGTTCCGTAGCGCCGTTGTATCATGTTCAAAGCAAGCCCAATCCCCCGGAGTTTCCATATAGCAGCTCTCGTAAGCACCTTCTAATGAAGGGTTTGATGAGCAAACCGCAGTTAATGTGCTCGGAATACAAGCGTCTGTCTGAGCGCATCGTATGTAAAATGAGGCACAAAGCCTCTTTTTCATATAAAAACGAGTTAAACAGGATTCAATTAAATGACAGAATAAGCAATTAACATGGACATACATGCCACAACATGTCCTCATTCTGAGTAATGTTACAAACAGTTCATAAGTAGCCTACAGCGCAATGTTCACGGTTCGTGTGTAATTTAATTGCTTACGTAACTACAGGCTTCAGGTCACACAAGTTTAATTTTGCTCTGTTAAAATAGAAAAATCAGGTTAACTCAGATTTTATTAGTTTATAATCAGATTTATAAATATTAGTTTAGCAGATACAGACTCTCGCGTAGGTTATGACCCGTTGATTTCATAAACTAGCAATTCAAATGCCAGTATTTGTCTGCTGCTGTAATACATAGGTTGGATAAAAAGTAATGGCAACACTGCTGTCACGTGACGATGGTGCGTTCGAGAGTTGCCAGCTGTATGGACATGAACAAGGACTGTTAGATGAGTTAGTGTAGCCAGCGGCGACAATACTCTGTCAATCTACTGCAGTGTGTAGAACGTTCACTTTCATAGGGATAGTGCGAGCGCCCTAAGATCATGTTTACAAAACTAGAGCAACGTTCCTGGATCAAAATTGAAATGGCACGAGGTCGTAGTGCACAAGAATGTTTTCAGGGACTGCGTGAAGCATGTGGCGATGCAGCGTTGCCATATCGCACAGTGGCACTGGAAGGCCTTGTTGGAAGTGCTGTGAAGGTGATGTTCATTGTGGCGTATGACATTGATGGGGTAATACTGCACCACGCTGTACCTCCAAGGCAGACGGCAAACGGGGACTACTACTGCAGGTTCCTGCAGCACCACCTTCGTCCAGCCCTCACGAGAAAACGACGACACTTGGGGGTACAGAACCCCATCATTCTTCATGATAATGCAAGGAGTCACACCGCTGCTGCTGTCAAGGACCTCTTGCGTCGCTGGCAATGGGAGGTTCTGGAACATCCTCCGTACTCACCCGATATGAGTCCATTCAATTACGATCTTTTCACCAAAGTGAAAGAACCACTGCGAGGGACCCGGTACAATACCAGAGATGAACTTTTCTGTGCTTTAGGGCGGTCAATACGGAACATCAACAAAGATGGACGCGCTGATGGTGTACGACGCCTTACAAACATTTGGGAAAAGGTAATAAATAAGGGGGGGGCGACTATATAGAAGGTACGTAAATGTTGTACCCCTGTGAATAAAGCCATGTCACAAATATCTAACTGTTGCCATTACTTTTTATCCAACCCAAGTAAAATCGTTTGTGAATCTAAATTCTCCTGTAGAAATATCTGGATATTCAAATCAAACATTGGCAAAAACATATCCCTACAGTGTCAATGAAGAACGCTATTTTCTCATCTTCAGCGATGGGTTCAATCCCGGTGTAATAAACGAAATCATTAAAACGTTTCTTTTAATTTAATATTATGTGATGATATTTATTTGTCTACCAACTTTACAGTTCATAGTTATGATAGACCTTTACATTCCTGCTTTTCGAAGGTGATATTAATTAAAAAATAATTTCCACTGTTTTGCAGTTTTCTTTTGTCACTTCGACCCAGCGACCAAGTCAAAGTCGTTAAGTTAAAACCTGGGTCGATTTCTAAAACACGCACGAAATCGTGGTTCCAAACCTCGACTTTTAAACCGTGATAGAGGTCTGAATCCTTATGCGATTTCTGAAACGAAGTCGAGATGCACATTGAGAAGAAATCGAGGTTCGTGAGTTTTATATATGGCAACGCAGCTTAGAATCGATTTTATTCCTGTAAACAGTCGATATTAGAAATAAATGAACATCGGGATTAATATTTCTATTTATTATTATTATTTTTTTTTTCGTTGTTGGTAACTCTATAGCATCTATTAGATGCTTTATGGTTGTGCTAACAGATGGAGTTACTTGTCAACAATGTGACGCTGAAACGTGTGTTCAGGTTACTGCCCAGCGACAGTCCTGATGTATTTTTATATTTGTGATGATTGGTTAATTAATATTAACCCGGCACACTCACATTCATACAAAGTATTTTTATTGAATTGCAGGAAGTCACATTCTTTTGTTCTCAGCTAAGATATTGTTATATTTACAAATTTACAGAATATATGTGCGTTTAAAATGCTAGCATTACTTAGTATTTAATAGGGAACGGATTTTTAGGTACCAGAATGATATTGCCCAAATAATTAGCACAAATCTTGCGTTTATGTTGTAGTTTATAATTTGTTCATAACTACTACCAACATTAACTACCTGAAAACCCGGTTCTAAGGAATGAATAACCTAAATAATAACTAGATTAAAATTTTAATTGAAACTAGAATGCAGTATGGATCTATTTTCACATATAATACTACGTGGAAAGCCCCAGTAACATAAAAATTAAAATAAGAAGACAAAATCACGTTTGTTTCATAGGCCTATTCTTGTACGCCCACATCATTTTCGAGTATTGAATAAAATATCAAATCTGCTGTAAATGTTAAGAATTAAGTTATATCGTCTTATAGGCCTAAAGGTATAATTAATACAAAATATTATATCTTACTTCCCTCAAACCAACAAGAGGGTGTAAAATAAAATTGTCAACCCGCCGTCTCTTGCATTTCGTTGCAGATTATTATTTAGCATTCTTGCTAAATTTTGCGTTGATTCCTTCGAAAATCGAAATATTCGCCTGAAATTATCGTTGTTTGTAGTTACAAAGAATTATTCCTGTTTCCATCACTCTAATCCGGGGATTTAATACCCGTAAACATAAATTTTCTTTTGATAATCATCCAGCTGATCTACTGCCTCCATCTTGTATACATGGAGTCATGGTTTTAAATGTTAAATGTTAAGTTTTATTTAACGACGCTCGGAATTGCAGAGGTTATATCAGCGTCGCAGGTGTGCCGGAATTTTGTCCCGCAGGAGTTCTTCTACATGCCAGTAAATCTACTGACATGAGCCTGTCGCATTTAAGCACACTTAAATGCCATCGACCTGGCCCGGGATCCATGGTTTTAAACCTACCCTAGCCGTGGTCTCTGCTTCAGAACATGGTTTCATGGTTATGAGTGACTAGTCGGCCGGGATCCGACGGAATAAGCGCCGTCTTAAATCACTTCGTGATTTACGCATATCATATATATTATTTCAATGTACCGAAGTACATATGATATTTCCATGCATATATTCTGCGTCATCATACGATGAAAGAGTAATGGAACGGAGAAAAATTCTCTCCGGCGCCGGGACTTGAACCCGGGTTTTCAGCTCTACGTGCTGATGCTTTATCCACTAAGCCACACCGTATACTCATAACGAGTGCACCTCAGCACATGTGTGGACTTCGGTCCTGTGTTCATAGACATCTATGACGTAGTGCAGAGGGCGGCCGCTAGAGGGAACCCAAGAGTTGGAACTCAATCAGAGACAATTCTGTTCGACGCCGGGATTGTATCCTGTGTGGCTTAGTGGATAAAGCATCAGCACGTAGAGCTGAAAACCCGGGTTCAAGTCCCGGCGCCGGAGAGAATTTTTCTCCGTTCCATTACACTTTCATCATCAACATATATGCCTAACTTGGAGTCAGGCCACTAAAGGAAAGATTGAAGGAGGAGAGTTCGATCCGGTGCTGTGGATTGAATTCGGCGTAGCTCAAAGCGTTTGGTACGTAGAACCAAAAACTCGGGTTCGATCCCCGGCGTCGGAGCGAATTTTTCTCCCCAAATATTAAATAACTATTTAGTTTCCAACAAGTGCGTGATAGTTGAGAATAACTACATTCATATTAATATTATTTGTTATAGCAGTCCTTCGATTACCAACTTCATTTGCTACCCTTATTTCATTTCTCTATTAATTTTCAATTAAGCTATTATCTGTTGTTCGTTCTTTGTTTATACTGCACATAATATTCGACTATGACATAAACTGTGTATTTATGTTGCCTTTTCTGTTGGTGAGTTTTTTTACAAACGGTATAAAGTTATGAAAGAGACACAAAAGTTTAAAGACTCTTGATAAATCCTGTCGATGTGGCATTGTAACTGGATGTAAGAATTGTGACCTTTGCTGCACAAAAGTTGTGCCATTTGTGTCTATAAATTTTCTGACATGTTTATTTCAACTATTCTAACAAGTTATGTTTGTTATCCAAGTAATAACATCTTCAGTTGAACTTACAACAAACACGTAAAACACTTAAAAGGGAGAAACAAGAAAAGCCGATCTCTGTACATCAATCTGGACCATAAACAAAATACAGATACTGTAGAAGAGTATTGTAAACACTGAAGTTCAACAGTGAAACTGTATTCCGGAGCTGACTGATAAGATAAAAATAAGTTTGCAGACGTCGAAGCAGAAAGTTTCAAGTCTCGGCTCGGGAAGGCAAAGGTCGGAGCAGTTGAAGTATCTAATGCTTAACAGGACACTCCACTGAAAATTACAACTTTTTTCCTAATCATTTTTTCAACCAAGTTTTGAGAGCATGTTTACTGTGTAAAAGACTAACAAAATCCAAATTTTGAACTCCCAAATGGTTTTGACTTTGTATTTTTTCTATTCTTTTCAGAAATAATTTCAAATCCGAGATTTCAGTAGATGATCTAAATTTTTAAGCTTTTTTGTTTTTTGGTTACAGTGAAAAGACATAGAGAAATATTTCTATACATTCATTTTATGAAATGTCTCATTTATTCACTTTGACTTTTTTAAATTTAAAAATGTTATTTTTCCGTATAATTTATGAAAAAAATATTAATAAAATAAGCTAGCAGCATTTCTCACAAAATAAATGCATAGAAACATGCAGCTATCTCATAAACACTTGCAGTAAAAATTTAATCCAGATTGATTAATATTTGGCATAAAAAATTGGTGTTGAATCAAGAAAAATAAACTTACGTAAAAATGGATTTGAAAGTAAAATGAATATGTATGTAAATTAAAATCCTCCTCCGCTACATTCATCTAGTGACTTCAGGGAGTAAACTTCAGAACAAAAAGTTGCTAGGTTTGTAATCAGAAATTTGTAAAAAAGAATTCTTTGATGAAAAAAATAATTTTGACAGCTCTTTAAATGCCACGCCCCCTTACAGCCTTAATTTAAAAACTTGTTTAAACGTACTTGTAATCAGAATTGAACTAAATCCATTTCGGGTATGGAAATATACATTCTGAAGAAATGAAATAGCCGATATATTTTTTGGAAAATTTTCACGATTTTCAGTGGAGTTCCCCTTAATCCTTGAAAGTTTTAGTGATATTTCTTTCTTACACTTAATGCTCAGAAATGCATTCCCCCAGTCGCTCATTAAGAATGAGTTGTCATTTTGTACCGATGTATTTTATTGATGGAGGTGATTTACGAGCTAAGTTAAGATTTGATTTGTTAACCGTACTGATTAATCTTTCAAATGTGAATGTTTTCAAGTAGAATATTATAAATAACATGAAGAAATAGAAAGTAAAAAAGTTTAATTTTTTGTAGGCTACTTGTTCAGGACGTGCTTCTCTTTCAATAAGCACCACCGTCGTTACCATCACACTCAGTATCAACTCACCTCCACCCTCATCATTCTAGTGCAGCGGTTACCAAAGTGTGGATCGCTACCCCCAGGAGGGTCGTGTAAGGGGTTCAGAGGGGTCACGAGATGATTACAAAATAACTAAAAAAACGTTTCTTATTAACATTTATTTTGTATTTATAAACAGAAACATAAACAACATTGAACATAAGAATACAAAATATTTGAGTAGTTATAAAGTAAAAAATAATTAACGCGATTAATGTGCTTGTTTTTCAGAAAGCAGCTTCTCAAATCTGGACTAAGGATTCCATACATACACAGCGATATCATTTTAAAGTTAAAGGAAATGTCTCACATTTGTTTTGATGGTGACCATAGACTAGAAACTCATTTTGCATAAATACAGGGTGCGTCAGAAAGAACGGATGGATTTCACATGGCAAGAAAATTGTAAAGATTCATCAAATCAAAAATTTATTGTTATCAACATATTCACCAATACATGCAGTTTATTTATGGAAAACAACATTATCCATATGATGTCCTTGGCTTTCAATACAGGCATCGAGGCGTTTTCTGATGTTCGCCATCATTTTCACAGTCATAGCTGGTGCAATTGCCACGATTTCTTCACGAATCGCTGTCTTCAGTTCGTCCAGTGTATGTGATCGATGTTTACAAACTTACGCCTTCAAATGGTCCCAAAGAAAGAAGTCGCAGGGCGCGAGATCTTACCGTAGCCTCGGACAATCTCAGTGCAATAGAATTTCGTCCAGGTGATTTCTTCTTTAATGTTGAACCTGTGATACGAAATGAAGCCACCCACCGCAAAATTGTATTCCGAGTTGGAATACTAGCGTGACATCCGATGTCGAAATGAGTCCTGAGTGGCGATCACAGACTCTTCATTTTTCAAAAATGTCTCTGCGATGAAAGCACGTTGTACACCAGACCAACACCATATTCTCAACTGAAACTGCATTCTATGGCTGACCCAACAGTCGTGGTCCCCCTCACTATATCTCTCTCCTCGTTGCGTATCGATAGTTAGAAATCCATCCGTTCTTTCTGACGCACCCTTTACAAGGTTGCAATATTTAAAAACTTAAGAATTGCGTATTTTTGCAAGCTCCAGATACTTTTGCATTCTTTTGGTCCTTTCAGATTCCGCATTTGAATGGGGTAGTGTCAGTACCAGCTAATTTCTTGAACTTTCATGTATTGGGAAATTTTAATTCGTCATTGAAGTCTTTAGCTTAAATGACTAAAAAATCGTCTTAAAATAAAAAAAAATGATTAAAAAATTCCCTCAAAATAAAAAAAAAATTACGTTAAGGATTAAAGCAGCGAAAAATGACCAAAAATGACTCAAAAAATCTACATTTTTGTTAGCAGCAGTTCGTATCCAGGATTTATATATTTACGGGCGTTGCAAAGAATGTAAAGAAAAAAAAATGACATGTCATCAAAATCCGCGTGCTTATGACATTTCAGGTGCCGCATCTCCACTCGTTTATGATAAGTTTTACACATCCTACATAATGTCGCTATGATGGAGTCGTCTGGTAGCCCGGATGACTCATTTTCACATGACAATAATTTAAATCACTCACAAATTTATTATTTGCGTCATGGACGTATATATAGTGACTTACTGTTCTGCATATCCGACACATTTTTTCAATGTAAAGTGCAGACCAATAAGAAGTAAAGTAAATTTGTAAAGTATTTTTAAAGTTTTAGTACGAGAATTTTATGAACGCTCGAAAAAAAAAAAACGTACACAATGAAATAATAAAAATAATAAACTCCAAATAAAGTAAATTTTGGCACGGACTTCTGAGGTCTGAACTACGGGTCTTGCAACTCTAGTTTATTGGGTTCAGTGACGTTATCCAAACGTCACACTTTGGAGAAAATCATACGACAAGATGACAGGAATTATAATTTTTGCACATTTACATATTTTAATATTGCATATGTTTTGATGTTTGAGTTAACAATTGCGACATCCACAAATCTACCGAATATGAACTTTCTTACTTAACGATGACTGCATCGAAAGAATAACTGTCCCATTGTGGCATTAATAATTCCCGAGGATCTCAAGTAGGATAGGTTGTCTTGTTTACATTAATTCTGCTACCTTAAGAGCTGGATTCATATTGCATATCTTGTCTCAAATCCTACCTAGTTCAAGGACATAACATACCGTCAAATAGTGCTAAATGTTTGATGCAAAGCGTAGAGAGAAACCTTGAAACAGGAATATGGATTGTACAGGTACAAGCTGGATATACGTATAATAAGCTGTCAAGGAAGAAGTGAAAGGAAATGAAGATGAGGCGTAAGAAGTAGCTGAGATAGCAGATGTATCCTGAATTATAAATGAAGTGAAGAGGGAAATGATTGTTTAATGCAATGAGAAACTAGAGCACACTTCCAACTCGAAGCGAAGTGCTTCTTCATATTCAAGCCTTACCAATATCAGAGAGAGCAATTTTTTGCATACATTTCATCCACCTTAACTTCCAAGAAAATGCATAGCACGATGATGTTTTATTTATGAAGTTTTATGCTTTCAAGATACGAATATTTAGTTCACTTGCAAACTTTAACTTAGTTCTTAGTGTGCAAGTATATTAATATAACTTTCAGGGCCGATTTCACCAACATGTTACCAATCCACAATTAACTAATAGTAATTTAACACAAATAGGAACGTTAAATCGTATTTAATTCTTTTGAATTTCACAAAACTGACACGCATTTAAAATAAAGTCAATTTCATTTCCAAATAAGTCATCACGGCCTTCTGAATCATAATAAAATCGTAATTCCGAAGGCCATGTGCCTTGTTAATGTAAGCAGTGACATTTATAGTGAATTCATTTGTTATATTACGACGTCATCATGAACAGAGGTAACCTCAAAACATATTAAAATCATCGAAAAAAAAAGACGAATGTGCAGAGTTTAGAAGAAAAAAAGAAAGGTTGGAAATAAATAAAAAGAGATTACAAGCAATTTCATCCCAATGTCTTCAGCAATATTGAAGAAAAACAAGTTAATATGAAAGGAGATGCAAAAAAACATTATTCAACAAGCAAAGTGGAAAGATGTAAAGCGATATTAAAAACTTTTTCCTTGCATTTTTAACCAGCCTAAATCCTGATTGTACCTATGCAGTGTAAAATATTACCATGACAACTAAAACTTACAATTAAGCAAAGCCTGCATGGTATAGTCAGAAAACAAGGTACAATAAAAATGTAACGAAAATGTTTTTGATGTCACTGTATTTGCGCTATTCCAATGCCTTCAAATGTAACATTATTCCTACATGATAATTTGTTATTAATATTAGTTTAGTTGCCGTATTTTAGACAACCGAAGTTTGGTTAAGGGGAGGCAGAGGTG
The DNA here is from genome assembly GCF_040183065.1 of Periplaneta americana. Taxonomy (NCBI): domain Eukaryota; kingdom Metazoa; phylum Arthropoda; class Insecta; order Blattodea; family Blattidae; genus Periplaneta; species Periplaneta americana. The sequence continues at coordinate 3,403,618 of NC_091127.1, read as the reverse complement.
AATATTTCAAAATCCACAAAATTTATCAGATTTGTTTGAAATTGATGATGGATACTAAGTATGTTATTAGTAATGGACATACCAAGTTTCAACTTTCTAAGTACAATAGTTCTGTAAATATTAATAATTTTATAAAACTTTATATCGTTTGATATAAAATGCTTCATGCACCATATTGTAAGAAATTTTAAATATTTCTTTTTATTTATATATTCACAGAAGGTATATAAATAATGATAAGTATTATTTTATTATGGGAATAATATAGTAATACAGTTTTCTTGGTTTTAATTTCATACTTTTAAGGGCACAAAATCAAAAACTAACATCGGAATATCAAAATAAAGATAATAAAAATGGAAAAAACCTAATTTTCATTTTTTCTTCAGTTTTGTTCGAAAATTTCACCTCTGCCTCCCCTTAAACATTTCTTTAATAAATTTATAATTTAAATATTATGAAGTACTTAACTGCTATTTGGAAATTCTAAATCACCTTCTGTATTATTCAAAATATACAAGGCTTATGTTTTGCTTAGCCTAAACCTCATTTGCAAATCTTTTTCGTCCATTGTGCTAAAATAATCTTTTCTTTTTGAAATTATTCTCGCCCTTGTTGGTGAGAAATCATAATTTTCAAATATCAAGTCCATCATTGTCCTCGACATGATGAAAATTATTGTCGTTAATGGAGGATTAATTATTTGAATGACAAAATATTGACCAATTAACTTAAATGTAGTTTAATGAAAGCTTAAAACCCTATTTGTGTTGGTGAAATGCATTGTCCATTTAAGTGTCAATTAATAGTACATTATGCAACGAGCCTAGAATGGTAGTAATTAAGACGCGAGTATGTTTATGAAACTCGCTTGCGCTCGTTTCATAATTTTCATACGAGCGTCTTAATTACCATTATAGGCAAGTTTCATACGACTTTTTATGCTCGACCATATTTCTAACTTGAAATTATTCATAAGTATTCATGTTATTCTTATCTGACTGAGGAGCGGAACTGACCTTGTGCAATACCTCGTAAATTGTGAGATGTGCGCAGACGCGAAAGTATTGATTTTTTCCGAGAAACAAATTTCGACGACCTTGATATAACCTAGAGAGTAAAATAAACATTAATCTTGATATAACCTTGAAATTGAATTCGACATTGAAAAATGAGATGACAAATTGAATTTATTTGAATATTATTTACAATTAACGCTAATTATTATAGTAACAGAACTGACTTTATTTCAAATATAGGTGATTTATTGATTTATTGTTGTCTTTCGATTGCATATCCGAGAATAATCGATACTTGCGCTTTCATATTGCTACAATGATATTTTCTGATTGGTGGAGCACCTGAACTTTAATGAATAGGTGTGCTTTAATGAGGTCCATTAAAGGGCTGCTACCAGGTGTATAATTACTACATTTCGGCATGGTCGAGCATAAAAGACTTTAAGTAACAGTTAAAGTTAAATAAGCTTGGTGATATCGGCCCTTAGACATTCTTTCTTATAATGTAATTTTTATAAATTTGTATTGATATTTTGTAATTATCCTTTGCGTTTTATATATTACTATATAGTGCGATAACTTTTTTTTGTTATTGGCTAGACTAGCTGTGTTCCATGACCAGATCGTGATAGCCGCATCAGTTAAGAAGCTCTCTTGGGTTAAGGCATGCAGCACTGACTGTGATGCAAGACTATAATCGTGAGTTCGAATCCCGCCTAGGGTGTCGAAGTTTCTCCGTTGTTAATGTGACGTCCTGCGTTTTCTTAGGTGGAGATCAGGCGTTTTGTTGAATCCTCCTCGATAGTTCTGTCATGTGTCTATTTATCTAGTGTTAGGTTGCGAAATTTTCTGAAGTTCCACAGTAGGCTATCGAGCTGTACGTAAAATGAGTTATTGACATCACAGCTAAACATTGAGAGCTCATCATTTATCTTGCATGTGTTACATTATATAATTTTTGTGCCGCAAAGCAATCGATTTTTAGATTTTCACGGACGTGCACGTTTTTAGTATTACATATACAATGTAGGGTAATTTAAGCGAACTAGTTTTAATCTGGGAAGGCCATGGTGAAAATAGTGACGGTAGTAAAAATTGCTTTGTGTTATTGGATTTAGTTTGAAATAGAACTTTATGATACAAAAAGATCTAGAATATAATAACCTTTTAATGGGTGGTAAAGCCAATTTATCCTGCTAGTTTTTTTTTTTTTTCAAGTAACAGAAACACAGATACTGGTCATCTGGAAGTCCATGAGGGGTTCATAAAAAGCCATTAGAGTCTATACACAGCGCAAAAGTTGTATGGTGTGGATTAGGAGCTTTCGATGAAGTGGAGCCTTACATTTTGTAAAATTCCTAACTCTGAAACACTAACAGTGACTATAGAATTATATTCATTGATGTGCAGAATTTCTTCATTCCCATATTGCAAAAGCTGCAGAATCAGCCAGAAAACCTATGGCTTCAATAGTGTGTAGGAACTATCTATACATCTCATCGCTGTATGCAGAATTTGCGCATATTTTTCCCTGTGATCGTCATCTTCCAATTTTTATTGCTTGTCGTTCACGTATTTCGTATTGTGTTTATTTACATTCCATGGTTTTTGTACATTGCTTCACAGCTAGAATATGAAACACGTTAAAAAATCTTAATAATACCACAAAGTGTTAATTATAGTCACAGTCTAGTTGAAATATATACAGAAGAGTTTTACAATATAGTCTACTAGTACAACACAAAGTTTTAGTATTAATATTTAATACAAGACAGAAATATTCATGCAGCGTTGTTGAATGTCATGAATTCACCTACAGAATAGAAGGCGTGAGAAATTAGGTGCTTCTTTAATTTGGCCCTAAATAATCTTATGTTTTGAGTTTGATTTTTTATATCGATAGGGAGGCTATTAAACATTTTTACTCTCATATAACGCACTCCTTTTTGATAGCACGATAGAGTTGCCGATGGAGTATGAAAGTAATTTTTGACGAGTATTTATGGTATTAACTGTGGAATTAGTTACAAAGTTTTCACGATTACATATGAGGAAGATTATTAATGAAAAAAATATACTGGCAAGCCTGGGAATTATTTGTAGTTTTTTGAAAATGATTTAACACGATTCCCTGGATTTGGCACCTACTGTTATTTTAATTACCCTTTTTTTGCAGTAGGAATATACTGTTACTATCTGTGGAATTTCCCCAGAATATTATTCCAAAACTCATTACCGAGCGGGAGTATCCAAAGTATATTGTTTTTAAGGTATTTATATTTACTATCTCTTGCATAGATCTGATAGCAAACGTGCTGAATTTAGTTTGGGGGTATTTTCTTTAATATGATTTCTCAAATTAAACATACTATCGAAAGCTAGGGTATTATCTTATAGACTGAGTAATACTGAAGAATTGAAGAAGAAGATTCTGCGTGAAGTTGGTAACATTGGTTCAGCCATGGCGAGTTACCTTGAACAATTGCAGCATGCATTGAACCTGGGAGAACCCACCCGAAGGATGTGATTTTTAAAATGTTACAAACATTGCTAACCGTAACGTGGAAGCTGGACATGTGTCCATGAAGTGATAAAACTCTTTCTAGAGAAATATCTACAGCATCTATTGTCTCCAAAAGTGCGTACAATTTTGATCCAAGGTCTGGTTGAGACAGCAAGCACTTTACTTCCAATCAGGCTGTTGGATGATTATGTTAAAACTACTCACAAGAAGGAATTTACAAGATTTCTGCTGAGAAATAAAAGAGGATGGCCTTGATTTATTTTTTTATCACATGGATTACAATATTTGTCATGCAACAAACATCTAAGTGGAACACAAAATTGCTTTGAAATTGTTAATATCACAATAAAATTGTTTCTCTTCTGATGATGTTGAATCATCGTTGAATACGAACGTTCAGATTCTGTAGATTTGTAAGTGTGGCAATTGTTACTCGAACAATACAAAGTAGGCAATAACAGGCTCTGTAAATGCCCATTAGAATAATGTCTGTCATTCTGTCGTCTGATTTGCCCCAATTAGAGGCTTTTGGATCACGATACGTCACACAACCCAAGAAGGTGGATTTACGACACCAGTAGTTCAGATCTCAGAAGTCAGAGCCAAAATTTTCTTTCTATGGTTCCATTCTGTGAGCTGCTTTGAAGCCAAGCGATTGAAGGTTCAGAAACAGCATTTATAAGTAGGCCTGTGTTTATTATCGATTACTGTGTCCCCAACTCGAAGTGGAGATGTCCAAGGATTTTCCCAGGACTCAACCCGCCCTGTGGAAAATCATGATGACCAATAACGTCACCATGTTCTGTGTACGAACAGTATTGATCACAAGCGATTTGAAGGCTGGAATAGGAAGCCAAAGTCTACACTTGGCTTTTTGGACAATGCCCAGTTTTAATGGTCTGTAATTGTTTATTTTTTTGTTTTACCAGTGAAACTAAAGAAAATGTTCATTGTCCTGCATAAATACGAGTATTGTAAAGATACACTTTTAAGTGGTTAGGTACAGCTTACAGCAGTAAAATTTTGGAAATATTCAACATTTTTTCCTCCATTACTGTATCTTGTATAATAATAAAAAATTAATATGTGTAAAACACTGTCCTTCTGCTATATTTTTATGATTAAAAAAAATTATTTACATTTTTTTTTTTTTCAAAATTCAGTTCACTGTGCAGTGATGAAGCGTTTCCCACATAACTGAAAAGGTATCCAACATTCTGTGATGAAATTTTCTGTGTGTATTTATGCATGTCATATCTACAATATGATGCAAGATCACTTCTCTACCTTTGATAGATTGCCTGATAAAAAATAAATTATTTAAAAAAATGACCAAATATCAGTATTTTCTTATAACACAAAATAAAAAAATATTATTTATTAAGGAATGTAGTTGAAAGAACATGAAATTGTAAACATGAGTTTCAGCAACAAAATAAAAGAGAGAGAACATGAAAAAGTTAACAAGTTTATGAGTTATGAGGGAAACGCTTCATCACTGCACAGTGAACTGCCATCATTTTGCATTTTGAAAAAAAATTATACATATATATATATATATATATATATATATATATATATATATATATATATATAAATAATTTTTTTTTAAATCGTAACAATATTTTTTCGTATAGTAGAAGGATAGTATTTTACACATTCCAGTTTTCATTATTGTACAAGATACAGTAATGGAGAAAAAAAATGTTGAATATTTCCAAAAAATTTACTGCTGTGAGCTGTACCTAACCCCTTAAAGGATACGCCTATAAAGTCAAGGAGCCAGACAGAGTTGTATGTACTAAAAAATTGTCTGTCATAATCACACTTGAAAATTTTAACATATCGAAGAAAAAGATGACACATTAAAGAATTTTCCTTTGAAGACGACTAAATCGGATACCGACGAATTCCATTATAAATTGTTTTGCATAAAATCTTCCTAGTGGAGACGGATTAAAATGTTAAAATCACATCGTTTAGGCAATGTCGTTCCAAGAATATGTCCTTAAGGGTCTGTACGTGAACGACCACAAATATTATCAGTAAATGCAGGCTCTAAATTTCTAAAATTTTATAAGGAAATGAACTCACAATTGGATAAAAATTACAAGGAACCACAACAAGACTTATAAGAACTTAAATATCTGATAAAAGTATAAAAAGGTTACTAATAATATTTTTAAGAAATTCACTTTTTACTTTAAGTTAAATTTTCCAAAATTTGAAAATTTTCACACATATTACTCTCCACAACCATTAGAGATAGAATTAGGACATTTTATACAGTGATTTAACATGCATTTATGCAAAAGGTAGACTACAATAATGCCCATATCTTTGAAACTAGAAAAATTAGGTCACAAAACATTATGTATATTTTAATATATTTTATATAGGACAAATAAAAAATTAATTGTATTAAAATAAACAACTCTACATGTCTGACAGTAGTCCACTTTTCAGAAATAAGTGTTTATTACATGCAGGAAATAGTAATATGCGTTACAAGAGCGGTATGTTGAAGTTTTCATGTTCGAGGAAAAGTTTGAAAAAGCGAAACGTAGTTGAGCTTTTTTAATTTCCGAGAATTGAAAGAAAACATACCGCTAGTGTATCGTACATTATTTTGTGCGAAGATCTTTTATTACATACCTGAAAGAGGAATTTCTAATTAGTTGCAATGAAATCTCCATCTTGGTTTCTGTTCAGTGACGGCAAATTTGCAAAACAAAAATATCTATCTTCAACATTGTTGCTTTAAAATGTTTTCTGTGTTTACTATACTCCAGCAGGCCGTAATATACGTCTGTCTTTTTTTCCTCCCAGTCTATAAATGCGAACTTAAAACTAACGGTAAGGATATGTAATGATTTAGAGTTTACTTAATTTTTGAAAATATTTAAAAACAATAATTAACAGTGCAATTTAGGTGAAATTGCAGTGGTAAGTTTCCAATTTATAATTATTACTATATTGAACGTCTCTAAAAATAATATGTTAAAAGCCTAAAGCAGTAAAATCAATATGTCACTTAAGCGGTAAGAAGAGGGAAATTGTTATGTGTGTGAGGTTGGGAATACTGAATGTGAAATTTTAGACTTTCCGCGGATTGGTTTTGTGCGGAAACCAAACAAATACGCACGATCTCGCACAAAATATTAAAGATGTCAGGGAGACCATAACAAATGTTATGGTTACCAAATGATGTAACTGCAGAATACTTTGATAAAACTGGTTTGAAAAATATTATTAGTAGCCTTTTTTTTATACTTTTATCAGATATTTAAGTTCTAACAAGTCTTGTTGTGGTACCTTGTAATTTTTGTCCAATTGTGAGTTCATTTTCTTATAAAATTTTAGAAATTTAGAGCCTGCATTTTCTAATAATATGTGTGGTTGATCACGTACATATAGGGGAGACTGTTGTACCTTTAGCATAGTGTACCTTTGAACATTTTTTGTTTTTTAATGTTTGCTGCTACCTAGAGGACTCAAAATGAAGTAGATTGTAGAGAAAGCCGCTAAGTAGCTCTGGTCGTAGTTTCAGTTTGATTTATTGCAAAGTGTGAGTTCCGTGGACAAAAGAATTTTTTTTAGTACCAAAAGTAAACATTTCGTTCATTGATGTATGTTTTCTAACACAAAACCAGATTGTATTTGTTAATATCTTTCAAGTGCGGTGTGTTCCCTATCATCTGATGAGTAATAACATATTTTAATTTCCATGATTTATTCGAATCTCTAGTTTTCGGAGCCATATTTGTTTAAACGTGCACCCTCTTGTACCTTTGAACACAAAACATCTTGTACCATGGAACATGTTCCAAATTACACGATACTATCGGTTTTTGTTTTTCTTTTATTTTAAGGTCATGTCACGAAGTAAGTCTGGAGTTAAGAGGTCCCCAATTGATCCGGATGTCTTGAAGAAAGCTGTTGAAGCAGTTATTGCTTCTCCAGAAAATAAAAACTCAATCAAAGAAGCCTGTACTGGTTTATGATGGCAAATACATTTTAAATATGATTGTCAGTTCTTACAGCTATATTCCCACCTATATTCCATGTGTTCCAACTTACAAGAGGGTATGTTCCAAGGTACATGATCCTGTTGTACCTTTGAACACATTACATATCTCTTCATTTTATTTTTTCCATCCATAATAGATCTGTAAAATAGGAAAATACATACAGGAAGTTGTAAAGGAATCTTCAGTAATTATTTCAAGTATTTTTTCATTTAAAAAATTTCATTTCCCAAAATTAAAAAAAATAAAATGTGAAAAGTGTTTAAAGGTACAACAGTCTCCGCTACCGTTAAGGACAAAATTTTACTTTGCAACAAAATCGCTAAATAGATTTCACATTTTTACTCCACGGATGGGGTGTGAATAAATGAGAATGTTTGAAACAAAATCAACGCGTTCAATTTTGAAACCTCAATCTCCGCTCGAATAAGTCGGGTTTGAGGAGGAAAATCTATCATCATTAAGCTGGCGATACATTGGGAAAAGCGTGACTAATTCCATTGACGTTGGTGATTGCGGTTACGGTGATGATGATGATGATTATTGTGGCATTCAGGATGGTCATGATAGTGGTGACGATAACGACTAGAAGACAATGTACTGACAAGATGCTTTGTATCAATCAGAGCATGCTATTGTTGTCTGTAACATGAAACAGCACTGAGAACGTCATTGGCAGCTGATATCTGCCGTTGCTGGTCTGGCCTGAACGTCGCTGTCAACCGCACACGTAATTGAATGCCACCGACAGACATTTCCTTGTCCCATCGTAGTTTATAAAAAAGAGAGTTATTTGTAGCATTGAAAGGTAGCGGACTGAATTTTTATTTGATTTTCAATTGCTATCAAGTTATTATTATTATTATTATTATTATTATTATTATTATTATTATTATTATTATTATTATTATTATTATTATTGACTTTTAAGGAACCCGGAGGTTCATTGCCGCCCTCACATAAGCCCGCCATCGGTTCCTATCCTGAGCAAGATTAATCCAGTCTCTATCATCATATCCCACCTCTCTCAAATCCATTTTAATATTATCTTCCCATCGCCTCCCCAAAGGTCTTTTTCCCTCCGGCCTCCCAACTAACACTCTATATGCATTTCTGGATTCGCAACATACGTGCTACATGTCCTGCCCATCTCAAACGTCTGGATTTAATGTACCTAATTATGTCAGGTGAAGAATACAATGCGTGCAGTTCTGTGTTGTGTAACTTTCTCCATTCTCCTGTAACTTCATCCCTCTTAGCCCCAAATATTTTCCTAAGCACCTTATTCTCAAATACCCTTAATCTCTGTTCTTCTCTCAAAGTGACAGTCCAAGTTTCACAATCATAAAGAACAACCGGTAATATAACTGTTTTATAAATTCTAACTTTCAGATTTTTTGACAGCAGACTGGATGATGAAAGCTTCTCAACCGAATAATAACAGGCATTTCCCATATTTATTCTGTGTTTAATTTCCTCCTGAGTATCATTTATATTTGTTACTGTTGCTCCAAGATATTTGAACTTGTCCACCTCTTCAAAAGATAAATTTCCAATTTTTGTATTTCCATTTCATACAATATTCTCGTCACGAGACATAATCATATACTTTGTCTTTTCGGGATTTACTTCCAAACCTATCTCTTTACTTGCTTCATGTAAACTTCCCGTGTTTTCCCTTATTATTATTATTATTATTATTATTATTATTATTATTATTATTATTATTATTATTATTATTATTATTATTATTATTATTATTACAGTGATGTAATATCTGCTTGTACTTCGTGCAGTTGGAAAGAATCAAATTATTTCATTATTCTTTATTTTGTGTAGAATTTTAATTCCGGCCGGCCTGATTCTGTTAATATCGTTTATTAATCCTAGTAAAAACAATGTCTTTAATAATAGAACACATTCGTCACTCTACAATGTCAACGTATTCAATCAAACCACTGCAAGGCTAGATTCGTATTTTAACCCACTGTGAACTATTGACCTTTACCCTCAAAATGAGACTTAATTAAAATGCTTATCCATGCATCGGAAATAACCATTTATTATTTATCTTCCTCACATAGGGGCTGCGTTTGTATTGCTAGTTCGCTGTCTAAATGCTGGAGGCAATAAACTACAATATCGTATGTTAAGCTATATGGTGACTGGATGTATCGTAAAAATCTTCACCTCTTCCAACCTACACTTTCAGTTGTCGCTACCTACAACAGGAAGCAGAATAAGCATTAGATTCCTAAAACAGCACTCGTAAAATTGAAAGCATAATACATCTCTTTATGTATGTACTATTTGTATTATAAATATAAATGATACTCGGGAGGAAATTAAACACAGAATAAATATGGGAAATGCCTGTTATTATTCGGTTGAGAAGCTTTTATCATCCAGTCTGCTGTCAAAAAAACTGAAAGTTAGAATTTATAAAACAGTTATATTACCGGGTGTTCTGTATGGCTGTGAAACTTGGATTCTCACTTTGAGAGAGGAACATAGGTTAAGGGTGTTTGAGAATAAGGTGCTTAGGAAAATATTTGGTGCTAAGTGGGATGAAGTTACAGGAGAATGGAGAAAGTTACACAACACAGAACTGCACGCATTGTATTCTTCACCTGACATAATTAGGAACATTAAATGCAGACGTTTGAGATGGGCAGGGCATGTAGCACGTATGGGCGAATCCAGAAATGCATATAGAGTGTTAGTTGGGAGGCCGGAGGGAAAAAGACCTTTAGGGAGGCCGAGACGTAGATGGGAAGATAATATTAAAATGGATTTGAGGGCGGTGGGATATGATGATGGAGAATGGATTAATCTTGCTCAGGATAGGGACCAATGGCGGGCTTATGTGAGGGCGGCAATGAACCTCCGGGTTCCTTAAAAGCCAGTAAGTAAGTAGTACTATTTGTATTATATTTTTTCAAAAGTGTGCGCTTGCACTATGCTGACCACATAAATGGAGAGTCGCTTTACATGTGGGCGTTTATTGCTTATTAATAATTTTCTCAACAAACTTAAAAGACTGGGACCAAATTCTAGAAGATCCCTATTATTATTATTATTATTATTATTATTATTATTATTATTATTATTATTGTTGTTGTTGTTGTTGTTGTTGTTCACCGGTGTTGAGTAACGGTTAGCATGCCCGACCGTTAAACGAGCGGACCCGGGTTCAAATCCTGATCGGGGCAAGTTACCTGGTTGAGGTTTTTCTGTGGTTTTCCCTCAACACATTAAGAGCAGATGCTGGGTAACTTTCGGCGCTGGACCCCGGACTCATTTCGCTGGCATTATTACCTTAATTTCGTTCAGACGGTAGATAATCACAGCAGTTGGTAAAGCGTCGTAAAATAAAGAACTCAATTATTATTATTACTATTATTATTAAAAGTAAAAGGTATCCCCGTAACATGCCATGAAGGCACTTGGGGGGCATGGAGGTAGAGCCCCATGCTTTCCATGACCCCGGCACTAGAATGAGGTGGTGTGGTCGGCACCACGCTCTGACCGCCTTTTACCCCCGGGAAAGACCCGGTACTCAATTTTATAGAAGGCTGAGTGAACCTTGGGGCCGTTCTGAAAGTTTGGCAACGAGAAAAAATCCTGTCACCATCTGGGATCGAACCCCGGACCTTCCAGTCCGTAGCCAGCTGCTCTACCAACTGAGCTACCCGGCCGCCTACTATTATTATTATTATTATTATTATTATTATTACTATTATTATTATTTTTATGTGAAAATCAATGAAGGAAGAAGATTTCATTTGTTTAAATTAGCTAACTTTTTTTAGTTGGTTATTTAACGATGCTGTATCAACTACGAGGTTATTTAGCGTCGAGGAGATTGGTGATAGCGAGATAATATTTGGCGGAATGAGGCCGAGGATTCGCCATAGATTACCTGGCATTCACCTTACGGTTGGGGAAAACCTCGGAAGAAACCCAACCAGGTAATCAGCCCAAGCGGGGATCGAAACCGTTCCCGAACGCAACTTCAGATTGGCAAATCGACAGAGCAGAGAGTTTTGAGAAATTAAAGATGAGGGAAGAAAGATAAATTGATAAAAAACGGACATGATGAAGATCATGATGATGATGATGATCATCATCATCATCATCATCATCATCATCATCATCATCATCATCATCATCATCATCATCATCATCATCATCATCACAGAAACTAGGAAAGATCGATAGAACAAAATGTTTTGAGAAATTAAAGATGATTGAAGAAAACGACGACGACTGCAAGCGCCTTAACCGACTGAGCCACGCCGGTGGCCTAGTTAACTTGTAAATACTGAATGCAACTTACGTATAATATAACAGAGTAAGTAAAATGTATATTACGATACAAGATTGGGAAGTGCTTTTTTCAAAATCGAGGAAAAGTTTGAAGAAACTCGCTCTGGTCTTTTTTCAATTTCCGAGATTTTTTAATGCACTTTACAATTTTTTTTTTAATTTCAATTTTATTTATTTATTTCAAATATACAGAATAAAGCAATATAATTACAAAACAAACAAAGAGAAATACAAATAAAATAATACAAGCAATATAAAAGAAGATACAGTAGTATTAACAAAATTTGAGACCGAATGAGCAGCGCTCGTGCTCGGTCGCAGTTCAGATATAATATTAAAATAAAAAATAATAATAATATAAATAAATAAGTAAAATAAAATAGGAACTAAAATATAATTACAGCGGCAATGGAATTATATAATATAATATTAACACTATAGAAGAATAATATCGCACGTGAAAAGTAGGACTAATATATATTTCAAAATTATAGAATACAAATATAATATAGGTTGATTAATTCATACACATAGGCTATAAAATGTGTATTGTACAATATTTTTTGTGCGAGATCGTGCGTATTTGCTTGGTTTCCGCACAAAACCAATCCGCGGAAATTCTAAAATTCCACATTCAGTATTCCCAACCTAACACACATAACAATTTCCCTCTTCTTACCGCTTAAGTAACATATTGATTTTACTGCTTTAGACTTTTAACATGTTATTTTTAGAGACGTTCAATATGGTAATAATTATAAATTGGAAACTTACCACTGCAATTTCACCTAAATTGCACTGTTAATTATTGTTTTTAAATATTTGCAAAAATTAAGTAAAGTCTACAACTCCACTAAAGTTACTGCATTCGTGATGCAAGTAACATTAAGGAAGCCGTGAAAAAATCAACAAGATTCCATAGACTGGGGGAAAAAAAGACAGACGTATATCACGGCCTGCTGGAGTATAGTAAACACAGAAAACATTTTAAAGCAACAATGTTGAATATATACACACGCACGCACGCGCGCGCACACACACACACACACACACACACACACACACACACACACACACACACACACACACACACACACACACACACACACACACACACACACACACACACACACACACACACACACACACACACACACACACACACACACACACACACACACACACACACACACACACACACACACACACACACACACACACACACACACACACACACACACACACACACACACACACACACACACACACACACACACACACACACACACACACACACACACACACACACACACACACACACACACACACACACACACACACACACACACACACACACACACACACACACACACACACACACACACACACACACACACACACACACACACACACACACACACACACACACACACACACACACACACACACACACACACACACACACACACACACACACACACACACACACACACACACACACACACACACACACACACACACACACACACACACACACACACACACACACACACACACACACACACACACACACACACACACACACACACACACACACACACACACACACACACACACACACACACACACACACACACACACACACACACACACACACACACACACACACACACACACACACACACACACACACACACACACACACACACACACACACACACACACACACACACACACACACACACACACACACACACACACACACACACACACACACACACACACACACACACACACACACACACACACACACACACACACACACACACACACACACACACACACACACACACACACACACACACACACACACACACACACACACACACACACACACACACACACACACACACACACACACACACACACACACACACACACACACACACACACACACACACACACACACACACACACACACACACACACACACACACACACACACACACACACACACACACACACACACACACACACACACACACACACACACACACACACACACACACACACACACACACACACACACACACACACACACACACACACACACACACACACACACACACACACACACACACACACACACACACACACACACACACACACACACACACACACACACACACACACACACACACACACACACACACACACACACACACACACACACACACACACACACACACACACACACACACACACACACACACACACACACGCCGTCATTGAACAGAAACCAAGATGGAGATTTCATTGCAACTAATTAGAAATTCCTCTTTCAGGTATGTAATAAACCATCTTCGCACAAAATAATGTACGATACACGAGCGGTATGTTTTCTTTCAATTCTCGAACATGAAAATTTCAACATACCGCTCTTGTAACGCATATTACTATTGCATGATCATATTTTTAAAATTGCAAATACAATATATTTTTTACATGATCGTGTTTTCTGCTCTATTTACATCTATTGTTGTTAGGCCTTGAACGTTAGAATTCCCACACAAAAACTTGTTGCTAGAGAAACCATTCTTTATAACATAACTATAGTTTTTTATTTGAGTACGTTATTTTACGACGCTTTATCAACAGCGTAAGTTATTTAGATGGTAATGTAGGTGAAATGAGTCCGGGGTCCAGCATCGAGAGTTGTCCAGGATTTGCTTATATTGGGTTGAGGAAAAAGTCCGGTAAAAACCTCAACTAGATAACCTGCCCCGAACGGGAATCGAACCCGGGCCACCTGGTTTCGCGGCCAGACGCGCTATTCGTTACTCTACAGGTGTGGACATATAACCATAGTAATAGACCCATTACAGTGCACTTACTGTTACTCAAATATAGTTACCATTACAATGCAGTTTTGCGAAGACTTCGGAATAAAATTGCTCTAAATTTTCAATGCGAAATATATTGTAGCCTATTTACAATTTAAAAAATATGAGTATGATCGTGCAAAGAATGTAGTACAATACACGTTTGTGAAGTGCATTACAAAATCACGCAAATTGAAAAACTAGCAGAGCGAGTTTTTCAAAATTTTTCTCAATTTTGTAAAAAGCAATTCCCAACCTTGTATCGTAATATAGGCTATAAATCTTACATTAATACAGTTTATTCAACGTAAGGTTAAGATTATAATTAAATTTTGATGTAGACTACTTAATATTATCCAGTGTATGGGACCGGTGCCCACTCAGCATCGTGATGCACTTGGGGGACTACGATAGGTAGCGAAAATCTGGTTTCGCAAACCAGCTAAAACGGCTGGAGGGATCATCGTGCTAACCACACGATACCACAATTCTGGTTGAATAATCGTTCACCTCTGCTTCGGCATGTGGACGTGAGACTAGCAGCCGGTTGGTCGGTCTAGGCCCTTCATGGGCTGTAGCGCCATGGATTTACTTTTATTTTACTTTTACTTACTACTTAATATTATCATTATTACTTATATTTTTGTGCTTTAAATTTCCGTGCAATTTTTTCTTGTTTGACGAAACCTAAACGAGATCTGATTTCTAATTTTCCGCCACGTCTTTATATTTGCAAGGAAATTATTTAATGTAGATCAATACCTTCATCTGCGGTTCCATCCATTTTAATGAATGTGTTTGAAAATAACAGGTTTGAAACGAAATGTGTCCACACCTGTGAAGTAACGGCTAGCGCGTCTGGCCGCAAAACCAGATGGCCCGGGTTTGAATCCCGGTTGGGGCATGTTACCTAGTTGAGGTTTTTTCCTGGGTTTTCCCTCAACCTAATTTGAGCAAATGCTGGGTAACTATCAGTGTTGGATCCCGGACTCATTTCACCGGCATTATCACCTTCACTTCATTCAGACGCTAAATAACCTGAGATGTTGATACAGCGTCGTAAAATAACCTACTAAAAAAACGAAATGTGGCCAGCGATTAATGGATAATTTCCGCACTTTCTACAAGCATGAGTTGTGGGCTGGAAGCACTACGTCATTATATGAAATGAATGAATTTGTAATGTATGTGAATCGAGACCAATGATTGAAGTCCATTATAGCAGAATGCTCGCTATAACCGAGTTCACTGGATCCAGAATTGATTATATTTATTTTTGGACTTTAAGCCAAAATATACATAATTGATTAAATGGCGATCTTAGTCGTGTTAATTATGTAAGCATGTGCGGCTTACAGCTGTTTCGGTGCTATTCGACACCATCCTCAGAGCCTACTAGCGAAATAATATCCAACATTAGCCACAAAATGAAGAAACGACACAATACCAAGATAGCAAAACTAAAAACACAACAAACAAAAACACACAAATCAGAACACAAATTCCACCCAAAAATACACAACACAACAAACGTAACCTTCAACCGCAACGAAACCATTCTATTGGAAAAAGGATTAAAACATAACATACCACACAACAACTCAGCACCAAAAAAAAAACACAGTCATCAACACGGAAACAACAATACAAAACACAAAAACAGAACACCAAGAATACATCAGACAAGACATCATAAGACACATAAACAAAATACACGAACCTAACACAAAACAAAAGAGAACAGATAAAAAAAACACTAAAAGCAAAACAACAACAACAACATAACCTCATTTTCACCAAAGCAGACAAAGGCAATTGCACAGTAATACTACACAAACAAGACCTACACAACAAAATAGAAACATACTTTAAACAAAACAACATCACAGAACTTGAAAAAGATCCGACCACATAATACCACAACGCAATAAAAAGCACAATCAACAAAAGCAAACACGTTACCGCTCAATATGAAACAACAACTCAACCCCATCAAACCAGCACTACCTAAACTCAATGCACTACCCAAAATACACAAAGAAAACATATCTATCAGACCCCTAATCAACTACAGACAGGCACCAGCACACAACCTAGCCACACACATGGACAAAATCATCAGAAACAACATAAACAGAGTTAGAGAAGGCCGTATGACCTTAACTCTGCCAGGTTAAATAAATCATTATTACTATTATTATTATTATTATTATTATTATTATTATTATTATTATTATTATTATTATTATTATTATTATTATTATTATAAAACTCAGAAAACAAACAACAATAAAAAAACACTGTAGACCTAGTCAACAAAACAAAACAACACATTCCACATAGTGAAAGCTAGTAAGCTCTGAGGACGGTGTCGAATAGCACCGAAACAGTTGTAAGCCGCACATGCTTACGTAATTAACACGAGTAAGATCGCCATTTAATCAATTATTTATATTCAAGTGTTAAAAGTAGTGTACGAAAGATTCAACCAAAATATAAGTTTAAAAAGCGACATTAATATGTATTTTTTTCTATAAGCGGCATTTAATTGTCTGTCCCTATTCAATTAAAAGAGGTGCAGTGGGAGAAGAGATGATCGATGATGAACTTGACGCAGGTCAGGGGCAGAGGCGTCAGCTATCAGACTAGGATGATGCGATCTGTCACGCTGCTGTGGACCCCTCCCCTCCCCTCCCCACTCCTTGTAATTGGAACACAACTTTCTGCGTTTATTAATTTGTTAATGGTGTCTCCGAACTGTTGACGAGACGATGGGTGTTCACTAACGACACCATTAACAGCGTCAATGTCACATTAATGTGGTACGACTTCCCATTGTTCTTGAAGTACGTGGAAGAATTTCTTGAACTACAAATCCGAAAAGAACCTCGATTACAGGCATTTCATCTATAAATAACAGCGTTTACAATAGTAAAATTAGAATGCCAAGGACATTATGCACTGGGAAAAATGCATACACTACATACCATGCAGATTCTGTCAACATTGAATTTCGTTTTGCTGGTGAGAAGCCACGAACCGGACTTCGAATGGAAGCTCCACGGTTGTGTACATGTCATTGCTCCTTTTACCCTCGACTTGCCTTTTATCTACTCTTTAGATGCAAAATATTGTTTGCATTCTGCGATAAACTCTGTTATAAATTCCCAGACATAAGTTTGTCATTGTACTGCAGGGTTCGTTGTACCTTGTTTGCGGCCCCAACCTTTAAAAGCATGTAATAACGAGAAAATTACCAGAAAGTTGCGTACAAAATGCTTTTCCCTGGTCGCTAGTGGTAAAGTCTCTTTTATCTGCTACTCTCTATGACTCCGCAACTGTAGCTTTTGTGATATCTAATAATGCCAGGTAATTGCAGAGATTTTCTCTCTGACATAAATTTCCATCCTCTTGTGAACAGAAAGGGACGTCATAAGAACTGATAATACTGAGACCATATCCTAGTGACAGCTGACCAAGTAATTCAGTTGCTGTATCAACTGGTGTTTACAGCTGGAAGGGCCTAGGTTCAATCCCTGGTAGTGTTGGGATTTTTCTCGTTGTCTAACTTACAGAACGGTTTCAGGTTCACTTATTATCACTTTACTGTGAAATTGAGTGCTGGGTCTTATCCAGGGTCAAAAGGTGTTCCGATTATACCACCTCACTCTAGTGCCGAGGTAATGGGGGCAAAGGACTCTGTCTCCATGTCCCCTGTGCGCCTTCATGGAGATACCATGGATAAATATATAATAGGATGCAAAACTGCGGTCAGCACCATCTGGCGGCAGAGGGCTCAAATAAGATGATCAGCGCCCAACGTCGTAGGTGGTGAACATTAGAACTACGTGTTGGGTACATTACCCAGAGTTCTCTATTTATCCGTTCGAGATATTGCTTGAGGAGACAAGATGACAGACAGAAACTTGCTAATAAGTGAACATAAAGTGATACGTGTGTGTATAAGCAGTGCATGTTAAACAGTGATGTTTATGGACGTTGTAAAAATAGTGTTGTTGAATGTATTGTAAAGTAATAGCAATATAATAAATTGAACTATCTAAGTAGTTCTTGCAGACTTTTCAATTGCGCTGTACAATAAATACCCAAAGAATACAATCCCAATTATCTAACCTTTTGCTTTATTTTTGTCTCTGTCTGGTTATATTTTAATTGGGTAGTGTAAAATAGATCGTCTCTTTTATCTTCCTGTTGGCTCCGGTAAGAATTTTCAGTAGAAGATGCTGTGAGGAATAAAAATGTAAATGTTTTATTTTAAATTGGGTTAGTTTTGAATATCGATGTGGGTGGGAGGGAATACTTTCTGCATAGTTTAACATTTTCGTCACCAGGTGCGCTGCTAAATGCATGGAGTAATTAGTTACTCTTTTCGCTACTTGGTGCGCTGCTAGATGTAATAACGCCCCTCCTCCCAACAGGTGGCAGCAAGATCAATTTCTACAACAGCGCCTCTAGTATGTGTTACGGGAAACTCAGTAAGTTTCGCATCCTATTATATATTTATCCGTGGCGATACCTTTATATTTTACTCTAATGAGAAGGTCAGAACAAGAAATGAAGTTGGTGGACAGTTTATTAAAATATATTTATTCTTCTACGCTCCAATGCCTTGACTGGTACTCTCATCTGATTTAATATTCTACATTATTTTTGTATTGTAGCTAGAGATGAACAACGATCGAGAAAGCAAGACTAACAGCGCCCGCAAAGTCGAAAACCCGCACGACAATGTTCTATACGTTGCCGTCATTGACGTAATGACTGCTTGTGAGTGTTTCGAGACGTCGAGATTGATCACTCCCGAAGTCCCGAACGTCAAGCAGCCTTGAATCGACACAGTTGTTTATACCTGACTGAACTTTTATCTACTTTGGAAACTGCTATAATATATAAACAATCAAGTAGCTATTTGAGACATCATCTCTACCTTTCAGTGTATAATAATCCGTTCCCCAGTCTTTATTTAATTACTGGGCCCTTATTAAAAGGCTAGGAATTTTCTTTTCATTATGTTTGAGATCAAGTGTGCAATCTCAAATTAACGTTATGTTTTATGTTTCTTAGAAATGCAAATTTATTTGAGAATTGTTTTTCTTTCCTATTCACATAACCATACGTAATATTATACAGAGTGTTACCGAGGTGGTGTTACAAACTTTCAGGGATTATGGCGAAGGGCACATGTATCAATTTGAGATAGGTACCCTGGTCCGGAAATGACCGAATCGAAAGTTACAAGCAAAAATAGTTGTGTGGAAATTAAATAATTTTATTCCTCTGTACACCTTATTTATGTGTATTTATCTGTACATCTTACATAATATACTGTATTCAGCTGACGTTGTTTACGTTGTCTACTTACATTATTCCATTCAGTGCGCTGTCTGAGGGATGGGGACAGGAAACTACACTAAAGCAATGCAGATAGCGTAATGTGTAACGGACATGGTCGGTCCTGATATGCACGTCTGTAGACAGCAGTGTATGTGTACAAGTTGCAGTGCCCAGTCGATCAGTCCTAGTGAAATGGAGGAGTACACGAGAGCGGAATAAGCAGACCTGATTTTCGAATACGGATGAGCCAATGGGAACAGTAGACAAGCTCACAGATTGTATCAGGCCTAGTACCCACGTAGAAGACATCCGGCCCATACCATTTTTCCACGACTGTTCCAAAGGTTAAGGGAAGGAGGGCACGTGGTGCCAAATTACAATTCTATTTCCACACAACTATTTTTTCTTATAACTTTCGACTCAGTCATTTCCGGACCATGGTCCCTTATCTCAAATTGATACATGTGCCCTTCGCCATCATCCCTGAAAGTTTGTAAGACCACTTCGGAAACACTCTGTATAATAGAACCAGAACATATTGTGTAACACCACCTCTGAAACACTCTGTATAATAGAACCAGAACATATTGTGTAACACCACCTCGGAAACACCCTGTATAATAGAACCAGAACATATTGTGTAACACCACCTCGGAAACACACTGTACAATAGAACTAGAATATTTTGATAACTTAGATACTGTTCTGTTTCGTCTTTTTGTCTCATTTAAACATTTATAATGTTATTTATTTCAATGATGTATGTTATTCAAAGTTACGAAATCTTTCCACGCCGACCAAATGCTATTTCGGAATGATGAGCGAGACTCGAAGCGCACGAGGATGACGAGACGAAACTCGAAAGACAAATGCAACGAACACAGCGAGCGAGAGCGGCAGTTAGTTTTGTTCATCTCTAATTGAAACATTTAAAGCTCAAGATGTATGCCACTACTATTTAAACAAGAAGGTAAATGTGTCACCGAATTGAATATTCTTTGCGTGTTCCAAGGACTGAATCCGGAATCTTTGAAAACTTCGTTAATTTTCGCTCTGAATTGATCTGTACATCCTTGAACACGAATACAGTTTGGAACAATTCTTGTAAATTAGATCTAGGACAATATGAAGGTGCTTTTCTTCAGACTTTACAATACCTAAGGAGTGTTTGTGGGTATTGAAATGCTAATGGTTGTAAGTCATTATGTAAGGCTGAGTGGAAATATATTCATGTCAGTGTATTAAGTACAAATGATGTTCAGAAAACGTCTTCTAAAGTATAGTTTGTAAAATTGCGCATCCTGTAAACTAAAAACAGGAAGTCATAGAATAAATTCTTTTGTTATTCCTTTTAGTCAACAAAGCATCTGAGGATTACATAACATAGCATTTTCACTAAATTTTATTTAACCTTTATTTTACTTGCACGTTTTAAAAAACGCAATATTGTTCTGGGGTTCGATTTTCACATTGAATTTCACACATGCTTCTAAAAGGTTCCAGTGCTTCTGTCTTCCTCTAGGACGTCCGGCAGTAAGGAACATCAATGTCCTTCGATGTTAACAGGCTCTATGTTGTCTTTTCACACTGATTCGAACTTTTGATCGCTCCTCAATTCAGAGCACGGTTCACTTCAGTTAATACTGTGTGTTGATAATATTATCTGTCAATAGCAAACAATTCCGTTCTTCTGTTTTTATCAAAGTCCACATTTGAATTTCCAATCTACATATCATTGGAGATTACATTAATGCACAATAAACGCTTTAAGTTTTAATTTTGATATGAAATTGCATGGCACTGAGTAGTATATAAAGCAACTAAATACACTGTAATGTACTGCCGAAAGCATGATAAAAGTTCATAAAGTCCTTTTTCGGCTCTCGGTAGACGGATAAAAAATACATAATTTACGTCAAGTGACACGGACAGACGTATCTTAATTGAGATTCGAATTCATTAGCGTGACTTCATGTCGTATGAAATACTGACCTCAACTATTAAACACTAAAATCTGCTCAGTTGTAGTACTTCCACTCTGTAGTCCTTCCAACATTCACTTAAACTGTTGAAGGCGTACTTCTACGAGCACATCTTCATATCGAGAAATCTTGTTAGTTTTAATGATAAAATACACATATTTTGTCAATAATACAGTGTTCATGAAGTCGATAATGGTATATTATGCAACGAGCCTATAATGGTAGTAATTAAGACGCGAGTATGTTTGTTTATGAAACGAGCGCAAGCGAGTTTCATAATTTTCATACGAGCGTCTTAATTATCATTATAGGAAAGTTTCATACGACTTTTTATGCTCGACCATATTTCTAACTTGAAATTATTCATAAGTATTCATGTTATGGTTATGTGAGGAGCGGAACTGACCTGAATTGTGAGATGTGCGCAGACGCGAAAGTATTGATTTTTTTTCCGAGGCACGAATGTCATTGACCGTGATATAATCTAGAGAATAACATGAAGATTAGTCTTGATATAACCTGGAAAATGATTTAGAATTAAAAACGAGATGACAAATTGAATTTATTTGAATATTATTTACAATTAACGCTAATTATTATAGTAACAGAACATAACCTTCTGCGACAGTATTGGATTTCCAGCCTCCGTGACTTTTCGCTAATTGTCTTTCGATTGCATATCGGAGAATAATCGATACTTGCGGTTTTATAATGGTACAATGGTGATTTCTCATTGGCTGAACAACTGAATTATAATGAATAGGTGTACTTTAATGAGGTGCATTAAAGGGCTACTACCAGGTGTATAATTACTACATTTCGGCATGGTCGAGCATAAAATAAATTAAAGAAGATATATCACAGTTATATGAACACATAAGTGTGTTGACGAAGTTACTCAGACATGTTTCGAAGAATGCTTCCCCATCTTCAGTGAAAAGTTACATCGACGAGGTAGTTCAGATGTTCGAACTGAGTTTTTGCTTGACCAAAAATCTACTTTAAAGTCTGAATAACATCTTCAATAAACTTATAAGTAGGGCTAGGATTTTGATGAAATTGTATCTTTTTTCTAGTAAGCCAGAAACATAGCTGCTTTAGTATTTATATGTTATGCAATGAACTGAGTGTTTTAAGATATATTTGTTAGGGCATTTTTTGCCTGTTTCGGCTTGTAAGAGCATCTTTTGTTTTATTCGGTATTTTTTTAGGCATTTTCTTTAATTTTGGCCATAAAGCCCATTATTAATGTAAAATGTTTATATCCTTTGATATTTTCTTTACATATTTTGTCCATTAATACCAATTATTTTGTATAATATTTTAATCGTTTTTCCACACAAATATTGCCATTTTAACGTAGTACACCCCATGTAATGGATCAGTTCAACCACCCCTTCTATACCTGCTAGTTCCGGATAAGAGTGACCTTGTGGTGGACTACAGTACATGAAACTATATCAGGTAAAATAATTAATTGAAATGTACTACTAAGAAACCTGAGGGACAGAGTTCCAAACGAAGTGCTACAAAAGATGTCAGCAATTAAAGATCCAGCACTGCAAGCCAAATGGAAGTGGGGAGACCATGTTGCACGACTCAGAGACGGAAGATGGACGCTATGGGATCCCCGCATTGGCAAGAGATCACGCGGAAGACCAAGAAGAAGATGGGCCGACCTCTTCAGTGAACGAGTAGGATGCCATTGGTCAAACAGAGCAAGACATAGGGAAGGCTGGAAAAACCTAAGAAGACAAGTGAACAGCGACTAAAACCAGTGCGACAGAAACAAGCGAACATTACCAAACAGTACAGAATGTGAGCCAAGTGAACAATTCCAAGGTTGTAAACATCTCTTACGCGGAATAGCTCACCGCGTGAGACAAATAGAGCTTTCCTTCTATGGGAGGAGGCCTTTGCCCTTAACGGGACTTTTTAGGCTAATCATTTCATCATTTCATTTCACTAAGAAAAAAATTAGACATATGTAAAATTAAATAAACTTAAATGTTGGTACTAGAATTTAATTTAATTACTAGTCTAAATATTAAGTGTAGTACAAAACCTCTTTTCCTTCTAAGCCAATTATGTAAGATCAATTTTAGGGCATTTTAAGGGCATTTTTCAAAGATTTTTAGGTTATAAATGCATTGTTTTTAAGACATTTTTTCATGATCTGTAGGTCATCAAAATCCTAGCCCTACTTATAAGTGTTCATATAACTGTGACACATCTCCTTTAATGTATTTTATTGTTAGTTTTAGTAGCTAATCTTACCGCGATGTGTGTGGTAACTTTTATTCCGTTTCTCTCTGACAAATTTGTAATGTTTAAATTACATTTATGACGATAACTATCCTTAAACCGGATTAGAAGCGGTTTAGTCACGAGGAAGCTATCAGAATGTCACATCTACATCCTGAATGTCGTCTTCAGAGCTTCACGCTGTATTGATCTGTCACAGGTGACCTAAAATATAAAAGCGCGCTGTCCTTGTTTTTGTTCGAGTCAATTAACGTGTTTCTTTCCCAGCCTTAATGTGCTCTTATGCAAGAGTCGCTTCACCGTCAGGTATTGGCTTTCACGCGCCACGTCCTTCTCTATGTGGAACGTCAACAAACTCGCTCCATCTCATAACCGGGTAACAGCCAAACATGATAATGTAATGCAATGAATTCTGGTTTCTGGAAAATGCGGCATCTTTTCTGATACAGCGTTTGAGGTGCCGTGATTTAGCTATTTTCTAGTGAAGCCTGCTTATGTAATATATAACTAGTTAGAGATGTGTGCAGTGGAGGAGGAAAGGAACTGGCCACTCTAAGGCCCGTAACACACTTGAAGAGTTTTCGCCAGCGAGAAATGTGTTGCGAAAAAATTCAAAGATTGATAACATGGATTCAAATGGACGTCCACACACTGGAAGAGATTCTCGCTCAAAGCAAAAATCTCGCACGAGTTTCTCGCTGGAATCGGTAGCTCAGCGAATTTTCTTGACACATTTATCAAAGATGTTTGACATTTATACTCTTTATGACGATTGAATGTAGAAAAAGATATCACAGGTGGCGATGAATTGTATTGTTTTTATTTGAAAATGAGGAAAGATGGCTGATAATTGCAGTCAGAAACTTATCGAACTTGTACGATGTCACCCGTAGGCCTATTTATATGATACACGGGATGAAAACTATAAAAACACGAAACTGAAACAATAAATCTGGAGACAAATATTATATTATCTGAAAATAAATAGCGCTATATTTTATTTTGATGAGTTTTAATAGTATTGATTAAACATTTGAAGTAATATATCTATATGTCTTAACAGTTTACATAATTTTAATCAGAGCATAGCAAAGAATCCTCTATCATATCATGAATGGCAAAAAAAAAAAAAAAAAAAAAACTGAGGTCCGTTCAACCTGAAATAACGCCTAAACGTATCATCATTCAAATCGAAACCAGTGTCCAAAACTCGCCCTTATTTTCGTAAGATACAATGTGATTTTCAGATATTTCTGGCTTAATTTTAGGCCTACTTCTTCTTCTCATTAACAAAATATGTTCATGTAACTCCATTTCCTCATCATTTGAATACTCAGATTCAACATAGCGTTCGTACGTAATTTGTAAAGTACGACAATATACTTACAGGTTATATATTTAAGTACGACAATATACGTAAATACATAACCTATAATATTTCCCCCAACGAGTGATTACTATAATCAGAAAAATGCTTTCTGCATGAAGGCAGTGCATAGATGATCACAGCGAGGTGTGATCTGTGATAGCGAGAACTCGCCAAGTGTGTGGAGGAAGGCTCTTCTCCTCTTTCTCGCAACATATTTCTCGCTAGCGAAAACTCTTCAAGTGTGTTACGGGCCTAACTCATTATCTCCTGGCTTAGTTGTCTCATGAGTGATACTACGATCTATTGCGCTAACCCTGAAGCTAGGCGCATTCTCAAAACCACACCGGCTGACTTCACTAAGGTTCGCTGCGTACTCAGGTTTCGAGCAGGGAATCCACCTCCTCCTTAGGCCAGCTCCCTCCGTGCATCGCCAGCACGCGATCGGAGAATGCTATGGAATGATGACGAAATGGAAAAATGGTGATGGAATGATGTAGATGCTTAATATGGGGAAAACAGGAGAACCTCTAGAAAAACCCCCAACTGCGAACTTGTGCGCCAGAAGTGTCACTATGGACTTTTAAATGAAAAATCCCAGACCTGACCGAGACTCGAACTCGGACCGCCTGCGTGACAGGCCGTAGGGATAACTAGTGGACTAAAACTGAATTAGTCGTTTACAAGTTCTTGTACTACAATTGATTTCTCTATATGGAAAATCCCCAAAAATGAAACATCCATCTGAGAAGCGAAAGATATTCTTGATTTCAGCTTACAAGCAAACGTTCTGATGGGGGCAGATAAAAAAGTTAAAATTTTTTCTTCCACCAAATTAGTAATGTCAAAAGAAGTGCTTATACAAATTTTGGCCACTCGACCGCAATTACGAGGGTCGTAAAAAAATAAGTTCGCCATGGGCCGCTAACAGAAAAAAAAAACACAATTTCATGGGCAAATTTATTGGAACGGACACAGCAATTGTTGAGCTATTTTTCAACATATTTTCCATCGGAACTGAGACATTTCTCATATCATGGGATCGACAGAGAGAAGTGCAGACGCAGTCAAACGCTGGTTCCGATCTGAGGCTTCTGACTTCTACGACACAAAAATTGATCCCATGATATGACAAATGTCTCAATTCCAGTGGAGGATATGTTGACAAATAGCGCAACAATTGCTGTATCTAATTCAATAAATATTTCTATGCAATTGTTCTTTCTTATATAAACGACCCCAGGGAAAATCACTTTCTGGACGCCTTGTAACTGCGGTCGAATGGACAAAATTTGTATAAGCACTTCTTTTGACATTATTAACATGGTGGAAGAAAAAAATTTAACTTTTTTATCTGCCCCCATCAGAACGTTTGCTGTTAGACTGATTGGTTGGGTTTTATCTGAGTTTTCCCCAATTTTAAAGCAAATATCAGGTAATCTATGGCGAGTTTTCGGTCTAATCTCGTCAAATGCTATCTAGTAGTTGGTACAACATTGTTAAATAGCTAACTAAAATATTAATATTATTAATATTTATAGACAGTAATTTTCTAATGCAATTCAGTCCAAGTAGAGTCGACCTAACACCTCTCGGTCTGTTCGAAAATTGGACTACGATCTCTGACTGTTAAGGTAACTACGCTCCATCATTATTTCGGCGTCGGTGTATCTTTGATACGCGTTCAAGAGAGATATGTACCCAGCCTGATGTCTTAATGCATCAGGAGACTATATGAATAATTTATCCAGTAGGAGCTATCCATTAGATTCAACTTCTGTTCGAGAGCTAATCCTCTTAACTGAGCGCGTTCGTAAAACTAGCTCTACTTAAAAATGCAGCACCTGGCCCATGAATTATTTGTGCCCGCTGTGGGGTGTGGGCGGACTGAACTTCACCCACACCCAGAGATTAACGGGCGCAGTGGTAATTAATGTGCAGTGCCTGGTATGTTGCAAGAGAGACAACCCTGGGTGATGTGAGTACAGCTTGTAACTCAAAGAATGTCTCTCACTGCTCACAATATGGAGACAATTGTGCCAAAATATGACGTTATGAAATAAATACTATTTCAGTGCTAAAACATCTTTCTTTCTAAACTAGTTTAAGCAGATTTATATCATTATTTACAAAATAAGCGCTTAGTTTTGTCAATATTTAATACACTACCAAATAAAACACAAAAAGCTGCATAACGAGCCAATTGTCAGCATACTTACTATACTTCAATGCAAGAAAAAGCACTACGAACTATGGGTACGATCTAGAAAAGTTATTTGAGCGAGATCATGCGTATTTGCTTGGTTTCCGCACAAAACCAATCCGCGGAAAGTCTAAAATTCCACATTCAATATTCCCAACCTAACACACACAATTATTTCCCTCTTCTTACCGCTTAAGTGACATATTGATTTTACTGCTTTAGGCTTTTAACATATTATTTTTAGAACCGTTCAATATAGTAATAATTATAAATTGGGAACTTACCACTCACCTAAATTGCACTGTTAATTATTGTTTTTAAATATTTGCAAAAATTAAGTAAACTCTACAACTCCACAAAAGTTACTGCATTCGTGATGCAAGTAACATTAAGGAAGCCGTGAAAAAATCAACAAGATTCCAGACTCATCATAGACTGGGGGAAAAAAAGACAGACGTATATCACGGCCTGCTGGAGTATAGTAAACACAGAAAACATTTTAAAGCAACAATGTTGAAGATAGATATTTTTGTTTTGCAAATTTGCCGTCATTGAACAGAAACCAAGATGGAGATTTCATTGCAACTAATGAGAAATTCCTCTTTCAGGTATGTAACAAACGATCTTCGCACAAAATAATGTACGATACACGAGCGGTATGTTTTCTTTCAATTCTCGGAATTTAAAAAAAGCTCAACTACGTTTCTCTTTTTCAAACTTTTCCTCGAACATGAAAACTTCAACATACCGCTCTTGTAACGCATATTACTATTGCGAAGGAATATAATAACTTTCATATTACAACATGAGATTGGAAAGTTGTCAAATCAGGTGGCAGATCGAGTTTGATAACCAGTCTAGTATTATAATATGAAGTTACGATAAGTATATCGTACGACATTTTATCCACTTTGATTTAAAAATTTAATTTTTAATTAAATGTAATTGTATTATTTTTATTAATTTTGAACATGACTTTTGTGGAAAGGCGATTGTATTGTTATTAATTTCTTCCTGCGAGAGGCGATTCGTTTAAGTTTGTTTTATTCGTTTTAAACACGATAGGTTTTTGTTTATAACAAAAGCACAGCAGTACTAGGAGAAACAAACAAACATTATTAGTTCAAACGAGGATTCAGGTATTGAAAATGCTGCAGATGTGCAATTGAATGTTTAGTTAGTACCATCGAAATCCTGCGTAAGGTATGAAGTGGAATATAAAAAATTTTAAGATTGGCATTCCAAGAAAAATGTAGGTGTGTCGGTCATATTGCTGTTAGGCTAATGTTTATAATGAGTAAAATCAATTCCATTTAATTGAATTAAATGTGTGGTTTACATTACGCAACCAGTTAGGTAATAGCAGTATCATTACCTAACTAGTTGCGTAATGAATGTGTTTACATTTTTATTAGTGATGTAAAGTCCACATTACATAAAGTGGATAAATATATTATGTTTGCTCTCGAGTTCGGTGCATTCCGAACCCACACCGGCTAACTAGACTAAGGTTCGATGCGTATCCAGGTTTCGAGTAGGCAATCCCACTCGTTCCTACAACAGATTGCTTGCCGGCGTTCGTGGAATGCTATAGAATGATGACGGAATGGAGATCGGTTGGAAATAATGTTGTTGAGTACCCTGGGGAAACGGGAGAACACCGAGAAAAAATCCAACTGCGACTTTGTCCCACAAGTGTCAACTATGGATTTTTCATCAGACCGGGACTCGAACCCGGACCGCTTGCGTGACAGATCGAGGCCCGAACATTCAGCCACCGCAGGGGGACCAATCCCTAGTTACACCTTACCTAATTCCAGCGTTCTTTTTCGGAGGGTAGCCTAGAACGCGCAACGCTAGAAGTGCTTGTTGTGCCCTCCCGTACGGGCTATTCTATATGAAATCGATCAGTAAAAAACCTCGCATTTTTTTAATACTCTAATTTTTTCCCTATTCATACAAGGTGCTGAGGAGAGTGCATTTTCAAAAATATACTATCGAAAGTCAAACGGTTTTGGTACTATTGAGCGACAAATTTAGCGTATTTTATAAAAACAAGCCTCTTTCAGCGCTCAGAACTCTGGAACCATTTACTGCAGAACATTGAACGAGAGCTCATTTTGAAGCTGACATTTGGTAGGTTATGTTAAGAAATAATCCTTATTTTTATTGTACACAGAGAGACAGATAATCCGATTTTACTTACTTTTAGGCTTTTTGGCCATTTGTAAAAACGTAAAAAAATATTGAGAAAAAACCTTGCATTATTAAGAGGGATTCGGCATTGTTTGCTTAGTAGTATGGGAATAAGTTTCGAGGGTATTAAATACATTATTTTCACACGCCTGGACTTGAACGGCGGAGTACCGCACGCACTGGCCGAGAGCTGAAGATAAGCGAGCATTGGGCGTCATTTTACTCCTGTCTTTATGAAAACTTGTGACAAAGCTAGCCCAGCCATGACTGCTAGACGACACATCACGTGTTTGTCTCCTGGTCTTGCTTGTCTCGACTACCTAGAGTCAGCTGGTTAGTTCACACGCGTACTACTTATTTTCTTTATTTGATATTTTCAATACTTTCTTATCAACGCTGCACCAGTAAAAAATAAGTGTTTATTTGTACTTTCAATGCGGAATCTAACCATATATTTTAAAAATATTTTTTCGTGGGCAAAGGCGTCTTAATGAAGAGAAATCTATATTTCTTCATTTCCATAAAAAGTAAGAAAAACTGTTTACATGCCAATATAAACTATAATTTCTCAGCATCAAAATAAACCATGATTTTGATGATTGGGTGAAAGGGTTTCGGAGCCACAACAGTTAAAAGTTGCTAATTTTATGATAATACGATAACTTAAAGTATTTTTAATTTAAACACTATGAAGTTCTGATGCCTTAAAATTTTGCACAAAGCATTGTATCACAGTTGTCAACGGACAGAAAAAGTTCCATCGTATTTAAAAATTGCAAGGTCAATTTTATCTATATTTCTGTCGATTTGAGGTGGAATAGCCCGTACGTACTTTAATTGGTATCTCTGCGGCCTAGAGAGAATGGAACGCTTAACCGTGGCTTTCATGTAGCGTAGATACACCACTTCGTCAGAAACGTTACAGAATCCATTAAATCTGTTTTAAATAAATGAAATAGCTGTTGTTTTTATTTAGAAGTCGTCAACTGGGACGAATTGCAAGTCACGGGACTATCAATTTGTCAGCGTCTGCTGCTGAGGTTTGAGATGCGACACTGCAAACAAAGCAGCTAGAGACTGTTGTGCTGGCTAGCTGCCGAGGAGCTGGATTACACGAGACGTGCTCTGAAACGGAGGGAGCCGAGTTCATTCCATATTGCACTATTTATAATGACGACCTGACCTACATCACGTTATTAACACTGCAAATCTGAAACTGACAGGGGACAAAGTTCATCATTAGAAAAGTACGACTAGCATTACTGTGTCTTAAAGTGAACCACATGTCAAACGATTGTCCTCTGTGGTCGAGTGGTTGCCATGCTGGTTGTTGGCATGGGTTCAAATCCGGCCGTGGGCAATAGATTTTAAAGGCTGTAGCTCAGATATTAAGAGTCAAATTAGTATTCCGAAAGCTTCGCCGAGGCTGATTAGGTTTTCTCCAGCTGTAAGGCCAAAGTCAGTTAATCCTAAGCCGTATTTTCAGACTCATATCGACGGATGCCTTTCGCCAATTTCAACACTAAATAACTTCGAATTTCGGTGAATCCAACTAATGAGGCCACCAACCAAAACATGTGTCAAGTATTCAGTGGGGAAAAGGAACTGGCAACCCTACTCTCTTATCTCCTGGTTTAGTTGTTTCATGAGTGATGTCTTATTGGTGTCACTTATGAGGTTTCATCCTGTCTTCGAACATATGACTAAACAACAACAATATATATTAGAGATAAAGTTGAATTTTGTGTTTCATGTCAAGATGGCTTTATTTCGAATGCATGGACATGTATGATCATTTGCTTGATTTCCAGGCGTTTTTCTTGTAGAGAGACAATGACAGAGGACAGGAGGCTAGATCTGTTGTAGGAGGAGGAGAAGTAGGTTATTTTACGGCCCTTTATCAACATCTTAGGTTATTTAGCGTCTGAACGAGATGAAGGTGATAATGCCGGTGAAATGAGTCCGAGGTTAAGCACCGAAAGTTACCCAGCATTTGCTCAAATTGGGTTGAGGGGAAACCCCGGAAAAACCTCAACCAGATAATTTACCCCGACCGGGATTCGAACCCGGAACACCTTACGCGCTAACCATTACTCCACAGGTGTGGACATGTAGGTATTTTCAAATGTGATTATGCTATTTTGTTAATTTAATATTCAACATTGTATCCAAATAAATGTCTCATGGACTTACTTTTTTTATTACTGCGAAATTATCTTAAGAAGGGTGACGGGTGAAATTTTGGTCATTTTCAGTCAAAAATCGCATTTTCTTTTTCTTGTAAAAGATGAATCAGCAATATCTTTTGTATATATTGCGACTTCAATTCCACGCACATTTTACAAGCTGTTTTCTCACACTTTTTTTCAGCACATTTCGTCAGGTTCGAAGTATGAAGGCTCTTACAATTTTGATGCTAAGAACGTGAAATTGTTACTACATGCTGCAGATACTGTGGTTAACAAAATAGCGCATGGGTTTTATGATTAAATGAATACTTTTTGAAATAGGAAATGAAATATTTACAGTGAGAATGGAAAATTCCTAATTTTAGGTATGCAGTGGTTATAAACGTTATTTCTCCCTTTTGTAGTAAAGATATAGAAAACTGATTCGTGATATTTTTCTAAATATGCCATTGGTCTCACAAAAAATTTCAAACTTTTTACTAAAAAAATGAGTGATACATTTCATTTTGAAATGTGCAAATTTTTCAGAATATTTTTGTTAACTCAGAAACTAATTGATTCACATAAATGAAACTTGGCCACATCATTATTTATCACACCGTGATTATGTGCACAAAAAATAAAGGACGTAACTTGAAAAATGTAGAAAATAGAAATTTCACCCGTCACGCCCGATAATTTCCATAGCGGTTTTACCCGCAATAGTGCAGGATTGTCCAAGCTCTTCCTTTTCACTTCTAATTAGTGTACAACTTAAACTATTTCCATTTTAATACATTTCCTTTTATTTGACCTGCTGAACAAAAGATTCGGTCTCTATCACTACAGTATATACCGGTACACTTTCATATTCTTTTTGTATGGAAATCTTGACATATATTTGAAATTTTTTCCTGTTACTACTGCGGAATTAGCTTAGTTTCCACCATTGGATTGGTTATGAAAAAGTTAGTGTCACCTTTATGACGTTAGTCATTTTTTATGTCTGGTGGGCTTATGAATCAACTGAAGTTGTAAAACTAGAGCAAGAGACACTTTCAAACCTGGCATCCTCCTTACTATCCTTGGAATATTATCCTTCCAATTTAAAAAATCACTCCGGTCTAATATAGAAATGATGAATCGAAGTAGGTCATGACCGCACCCTCATCGCCATAATGCGGACAGGTCCACAGACGCCACTGATCTGTCAGATTAGCTCTGCCGTATATCACTTAAGAAGCCATTGTTCTTAAAGAGAAGGATCTTTATCCACGAACTGGAAAGGTCCGGGTTCAGTTTTGGATGGTGGTAGGATCTTTATCTACGGACTGCAAAGGTCCGGGTTCAGTTTTGGATGGTGGTAGGATCTTTATCTACGGACTGCAAAGGTCCGGGTTCAGTTTTGGATGGTGGTAGGATCTTTATCTACGGAATGCAAAGGTCCGGCTTCAGTTTTGGATGGTGGTAGGATCTTTATCTACGGACTGCAAAGGTCCGGCTTCAGTTTTGGATGGTGGTAGGATCTTTATCTACGGACTGCAAAGGTCCGGGTTCAGTTTTGGATGGTGGTAGGATCTTTATCTACGGACTGCAAAGGATTTTTATCTACGGACTGCAACGGTCCGGCTTCAGTTTTAGATGGTGGTAGGATCTTTATGTACGGACTGCAAAGGTCCGGGTTCAGTTTTGGATGGTGGTAGGATCTTTATCTACGGACTGCAAAGGTCCGGGTTCAGTTTTAGATGGTGGTAGGATCTTTATCTACGGACTGCAAAGGTCCGGGTTCAGTTTTGGATGGTGGTAGGATCTTTATCTACGGACTGCAAAGGTCCAGCTTCAGTTTTGGATGGTGGTAGGATCTTTATCTACGGACTGCAAAGGTCCGGGTTCAGTTTTGGATGGTGGTAGGATCTTTATCTACGGACTGCAAAGGTCCGGGTTCAGTTTTAGATGGTGGTAGGATCTTTATCTACGGACTGCAAAGGTCCGGGTTCAGTTTTGGATGGTGGTAGGATCTTTATCTACGGACTGCAAATGATCTTTATCTACGGACTGCAAAGATCCGGGTTCAGTTTTGGATGGTGGTAGGATCTTTATGTACGGACTGCAAAGGTTCGAGTTCAGTTTTGGATGGTGGCAGAATCTTTATCTACGGACTGCAAAGGTTCTGGTTCCGTTTTGTATGGTGGTAGGATCTTTATCTTCAGTTTTGGATGGTGGCAGGATCTTTATCTACGGACTGCAAAGGTTCTGGTTCCGTTTTGTATGGTGATAGGATCTTTATCTTCAGTTTTGGATGATGACAGAATCTTTATCTACGGACTGCAAAGGTTCTGGTTCCGTTTTGTATGGTGGTAGGATCTTTATCTTCAGTTTTGTATGGTGGCAGGATCTTTATCTACGAACTGCAAAGGTTCTGGGTGGTGGCAGGATCTCTATCTACGGACTGCGAAGGTCTGGGTTCAGTTTTGGGTGGTGGCAGTGTCTCTATCTACGGACTGCAAAGGTCCGGGTTCAGTTTTGGGTGGTGGCAGGATCTTTATCTACGGACTGCAGAGGTCCGGGTTCAGTTTTGGGTGGTGGCAGGATCTTTATCTACGGACTGCAAAGGTCCGGGATCAGTTTTGGGTGGTAGTAGGACCTTTATCTACGGATTGCAAAGGTCCGGGATCAGTTTTGGGTGGTGGCAGGATCTCTATCTACGAACTGCGAAGGTCTGGGTTCAGTTTTGGGTGGTGGTAGTATCTCTATCTACGGACTGCAAAGGTCCGGGTTTAGTTTTGGGTGGTGGTAGGATCTTTATCTACGGACTGCAAAGGTCCGGGATCATTTTGGGTGGAGGTAAGATCTTTATCTACGGTCTGCAAAGGTCCGGGTTCACTTTTGGATGGTGTTAGGACCTTTATGTAAAATAGTATGTGATATAGGAATAGCATTGATGCGAAACGCACAAAAGTATAATATGAGAGAACGTGTTATCTTCGTGATACTTTTTTTTAATGAAGTTCCAGTGGAGATGGTTGAGAGATATTGAAAGATAAAACATCATTTATTCTTCCAATAGTTTAGGAGATATATTGCTGTATATAAACTGCGTGCCGAAAAGCTTTTTCTCTATCAGGGATGTTTAAAATATAAATTTCTGTGAAAATGGATGTTTTGCAGCATCATAATATTCTCTCATCTGACTTCCTACAATGAGAAAGTAAAAAAAAAAAAAGCTGTGAATTATTGCATACGAGGGACAGAGTTAGGCTGTTCAAGAACCAGCCGAGGCACCGGAATACGTCCCGGCAGCACTGTCTGCTCTCTATTGTTGTGCCCACTGTGACAGACACGCGAGTGAAAGATATGCAACCGCCGAAGCATTAATTTTCACACTGTAGGACTGCTGCTGATGACACCGCACGCCACCAACTGATATTTCATCTGGACGCAGACTGCTCCTTCCCCGTGTTTTCCGTTGACAAGGGACGACTTCCTGTAGATTGCGTCACGACATAACGTCATAAGGACAGGTCGTGGGTATTGCACTGATGTAGGATATGTGTCGGCGAAAATAAAACAGCTTTTGTTTCTGAGAACTCTTTCTTACCTTTCCTACCGTAGTAGAATGTCTAGCAGTCAGTACTTGGAAGGGAAATTTTAGGGACACTGAGAAAAATAATACCACTTGCTCTTTTTCTATTGACTGATTGAGAGTATTTTTGTTTTTTGCAGTGTAAACTCTCAGTGTGGAGAAATATATAAGTCCTAAAAGTTGAAAAAACTATACTCAGAACTAAAATTTTACTCACATTGAGAACAGTAACAGCCATATCACTTCATTACTTCCGCTTATTGTTTGCTGTTGCTACTCGACAGAGAATTTTAATCTGAAGGGCTGAAAAACACTGATTAAGAGCTAAAAAAGATGTTATTGATAACGTTCCATTTATACGATGTAATGACCAATGTTGTACATTCACTTTAGTGTTGCCTTTTGAAGCGAGAAAGCCACTGTTTGTTGTCATAGTTACAGTTTTTATTATAATAAATTATTTTAGTCCTCTGTTATGTAATGATTATCATGCATGCCATACGGTCTGAGGTCCGTGGTTTAAAACTGTTCCTAGAGCGATGAACTTTAAAGGACAATAATTATTAATACTGGTTTCATATTTTGGCTTCCCAATCAAATGATTCGAGGTTCCTTCCCCGTTGTCGGCAACGAACGAAATTTATCTTCCGTCCCAGGACTGGGTGTTCGTTGTCTTGTGGCTGTCCTGTGATGTCTCAGCGGTAGGTCCTCGTCATGCCGACCCCATGACCAGGGAGGCCCGCATTCGTAAGTTGTTCAGTGTACGATGAAATGATTTCTTTCCCCCTACTCACAGGGACGTGTGTGTTGATATACGGGGAGATGAAGCAGCTTGAGAAAGAAATAGAATAATGCCAGTGGCCACAATATTTAACGATACTTCAAACACAGATGTTATTGAGTGCCTGTATTGAACGTGGGCGAAAACTGGTCGACAAATTATGCCTGGAGCACACTATCAGGGGCAGCAGTTTTACGTCAAATAAAATTCCTCGGTCCTTTGTCATCCGCGTTGAATGACGACACTGAATAACCTCTGCAGCTGAAAGGGTTGTATAATTTAGATATACCACCACCACCACCACCACCACCACCACAACCACTATCACCACCACAATCACTACAACAACCACTAGACTACTACTACTACTACTACTACTACTACTGATACTATTACTACTACTACCAACACCACCTACTACTACTACTACTACTACTGCTACTACAACCACCACCACCACCTGCTACTACCACCACCACCACCACCTGCTACTGCTATAACTACTACTGCTACTACTACCACCTACTACTATTACTAACACCACTACCTGCTACTACTACTGCTACCACCAACACCACCTAATACTACTACTACCATCACCACCTACTACTTCTACTACTACCACCACCATCACCTAGTACTACTACTACCACCTACTACTACTACTACTACTACTACCACTGGTACTATTACTACTACTACTACTACCACCTACTACTACTACTACCACCACCTACTACTACTGGTACTATTACTACTACTACTACCATATTCTACTACTACTGCCACCTACTACTACTGGTACTATTACTACTACTACTACCACCACCACGACCAGTACAACAACCATTACTACTGCTACTACTGCTACTACTGGTACTATTACTACTACTGGTACTATTACTACTACTACCATATTCTACTACTACTACCACCTACTACTACTACTGGTACTATTACTACTACTACCACCTAATACTACTACTACTACTACTGGTACTATTACTACTACCATATTCTACTGCTACTACCACCTACTACTACTGGTACTATTACTACTACTACTACTACTACCACCACCACCACGACCAGTACAACAACCATTACTACTGCTACTACTACTACTACTGGTACTATTACTACTACCATATTCTACTACTACTACCACCTACTACTACTGGTACTATTACTACTACTACTACTACCACCACGACCAGAACAACAACCATTACTACTGCTGCTACTACTACTACTACTATTACTACTACTACTGGTACTATTACTAATACTACCATATTCTACTACTACTACCACCTACTACTACTGGTACTATTACTACTACTACTAATACTACCACCA
Source organism: Periplaneta americana (assembly GCF_040183065.1). Taxonomy (NCBI): domain Eukaryota; kingdom Metazoa; phylum Arthropoda; class Insecta; order Blattodea; family Blattidae; genus Periplaneta; species Periplaneta americana. Next base: position 3,365,578 of record NC_091127.1, on the reverse strand, counting down.
CTACCAGTACAACAACCATTACTACTACTGCTACTACTATTGAGTCTATTACAACTACTAGTATTATTCTGCTACTATTACTACTTTTCTGTTACTGCTATTACTGCTAGCACCGCACAGCTCTGATAAATGATAATCAATCTTTAGAAGTTATAAAGCGTACGAAAAATAAACAGTATGAAGTGCTATGTTTGTACAAAAACAGTTCACTGGACAAAAAGATGTAGCTAATAATATGTATTTCTGACTGTGACGGTTTGTACAGAAAATCTTTTGTTTTCTTCTTCTTTTTGATATTTTATCTTTTCATGAAAGATAGTAATAATGTAGGTTTGAGAACATTATGTGAGCAAGTTCTTGGAACATAAAGCAATAGGAGGTGGGGCTTAAGTCCCTTGCAATTTGAATTGACGACCATTGTGATATGGACTTCATATATGAAACAGTGAGGGTGTGACGAAAGGAGTGCTTCACCTTCCTCAAGAACACTTTTCACAGTGTCGACTTCCTGAACGTTCAACAGCTGTTGGTGTTTCAAAAACACTGAGATCAGAATGGGATCGATTGTCTAATAACTGGCTATTTATATGCCTTAAAGACGCGTATCGCACATTAAAATACAAACGACGTTAAATTTTCTTCTCTGGACTGTGCTCTGTCACATTGGTAGTTCTATCGTTTTAACCTGGATTGTAATATTGTTTACGGAGTACTTGTAGGTACTCGAGTGAGGTTTTCGTTAAAGAAAGTGACATTTTGAAGTAGAAGGGCGCTCATAAATTTAATCGTGGTCCATTTGAAGGACAATTTCGGATGAACTCCAGGACTAGAAATACACAAAAATGGTTTCATCCTGGAACTGAACACCAATTCTCTCGAAGAAACGTTGCATCGAGAAAGGTCTACGTTCTCCTCCGTAAGTTGCTTATCATATAGATGGAAAAATTACATGGCTAGAGTTCGGCGAATTTTTATAGCACGTTGCTGAACACAAGTGCTGCGTAATAAATAATTCAGTTGCTTTTATCATTCGGTACAAAGCGGAAAAATGTAAATTCCCTCCTACAAACATTGGCAATGTAGTTGTGTAGGATATTAAGTAATATATTCAAACATAAACTCGTGAATTTCTAATATAATAGTAATAATAATAATAATAATAATAATAATAATAATAATACTTACTTAGTTACTGGCTTTTAAGGAACCCGGAGGTTCATTGCCGCCCTCACATAAGCCCGCCATTGGTCCCTATCCTGAGCAAGATTAATCCATTCTCTATCATCATATCCCACCTCCCTCAAATCCATTTTAATATTATCCTTCCACCTATGTCTCGGTCTCCCTAAAGGTCTTTGTCCCTCCGGCCTCCCAACTAACACTCTATATGCATTTCTGGATTCGCCCATACGTGCTACATGCCCTGCTCATCTCAAACGTCTCGATTTAATGTTCCTAATTATGTCCGGTGAAGAATACAATGCGTGCAGTTCTGTGTTGAGTAACTTTCTCCATTCTCCTGTAACTTCATCCCTTTAGCCCCAAATATATTCCTAAGCACCTTATTCTCAAACACTCTTAACCTATGTTCCTCTCTCAAAGTGAGAGTCCAAGTTTCACAACCATAAAGAACAACCGGTAATATAACTGTTTTATAAATTCTAACTTTCAAATTTTTTGACTGCAGACTGGATGATAAAAGCTTCTCAACCGAATAATAACAGGCATTTCCCATATTTATTCAGTGTTTAATTTCCTCCCGAGTATCATTTATATTTGTTACTGTTGCTCCAAGATATTTGAACTTCTCCACCTCTTCAAAAGATAAATTTCCAATTTTTATATTTCTATTTCGTACAATATTCTGGTCACGAGACATAATCATATACTTTGTCTTTTCGGGATTTACTTCTAAACTTATCTCTTTACTTGCTTCCAGTAAAATTCCCATAATAATAATAATAATAATAATAATAATAATAATAATAATAATAATAATAATAATAATATCTTTTTGTGTGATATTTACTCACGATCGGCTTTATAACAATGCAAGTGGGGATCAATTTATAAGACATGCGCCAATGCAAACTGCACTGATATTATCGCTCATCTGCTGTCCACGTTTCCCTAGCAACGAATTATTCATTTATTTATTTACTAGCCGTACCCGTGCGCTCCGCTGCACCCGTTAGAAATAAATATAAAGTAATTACATAATTAAAATATGACGTTTGATCCCGGGAACATTCGTGTTTGATAGAAGGATAAATCGTTTAATATGTTACTTAATTTAAATTGTATTTAAATAATTAAAATGGAATCATTTTGGTCCAGAGAGCACTCATTTGGTGCAATGACAATTCCTTTAACATGTTTCTTAATTTTTATTACATGCATCCATAGTTCAATGAACATTGACATAATTTACATTTAATGTGTATATTTTATTTTACTTGTTATAGGTTTCCATTGAATTATGGTAATAACTTAATTTTAACCCTTGTTTTTCTACGTATTCTGTAAATGGCGCTTGGCCCACTATGGTTCTGAACCCTTCAAATAACTTAAATAACTTAAATTATATTATATTATATTATATTATATTATATTATATTATATTATATTATATTATATTATATTATATAAAAATGTGTTGATAACGGATGTACACCGATAAGCAAGTTTTTAATTTGTTATGGGGGCTCTTGAATCTCAGGAGGAACAAATTTTATTTTACAACAGGGCAACATAATCTGCTTGGCTCATAACCCAAATTTTTTGCATTGCATTTAATGCATATGTATTTTATGTATTTTAACACGATTCAATTGAGCATAGTTAAAATTTGGATTATAAAATAATGGATTGCTAAGCTAACATATTATTACTGCGTACTAAATCAATACACTCTCGTTGTTCGTTAATTCTCTGAGATAAACATTATTTTAAGAAATACAGGAAACAAATACACAGAATAGCCTATCAAGCTTTCTGTGCATAAGAAGCTATTTTAATCTTACCTATCCTCAATTCACTCAGAAGTTACTGTAATAACATTATAGCATTATGTCCATACAGAGAAACTACACTTTCCAATGGTGAATTAATAATTAATTATACAAATCGGTTAATTTAGCTTCCGATATTGCTTCATACAAACACAGAAACATCCTCTGTAGGCTATGATTCATAGCTTTCGATTGTTGTTGACCAAGGCCCCTTATAGACGAAGTCATTTGTTTATTTCATTACACGGCCTTTGATGGCAGTTATTTTAATTTTAAAACGCATTTATCTCATTAAATATGAGTCCTATCAAAATTTTTCAAAGAATAAAACATATCGGAAATGATATTTAAAGAAATTTTTGTTATGTAACATTTTTCATAAAAATCAATAATAAGCGAGATATTCCGATTTATTTAATTCAGGCCCCCTTATAACCCCCCTTTTAAATAATGTATTTGAATGCCATATAGCCTATAATCTAAGTTACAACGTGTTTTATAAACAGGCCATTACCACCAAATATTCCAATTTTGCTTTCGGAGTCTCAGCTATAACAATTTTGTCTCAACCATTTTGTGCTTCATTATCGTTATCATTCGTTATTTCTTTATTTTTACATTTTCTGAGTTTAAGTGGTGTTGTAACATTTGTCTTAAAACAAGATGCGACCTGAAGATGTGGCTCGAGCTGTAGCCCTTTACGATGATGGCCGTAGTGTACGTTACATTGCAAATGTTATGAATATGGCTAGAAGCACAACCCATGATGTCATAAAACGGTATAGAGAGACCCTAGAATATACCAGAAGACAAGGTTCGGGTCGTCCAAGAGCTACAAATCCAAATGAAGACAGGTATATGGTGTTGAGAGTTCTTAGGGAGCGCAACCTGCCAGCTACTAGTGTAGCCCAGCAATTTGTTAACATGCATGGACGCCCAATTTCGGCCAAAACAGTTATGGGTGAACGGATTTCGATGATAGTTTAACATATTGCATATTCAGTATTGGTGTTACTGCTGCAATTATGGTTCTCACAACAGAGAAGTGGGGCGTCAGAATGGGCCAGCTTGCTCCACGTTAGAGAGCAGCACCAGGAGCGATTTAACAATGCGGCACCAAATAACACAACAATGTTAGCTGGCGTCGAGAAGTTCCGTCGTACGGGATCAGTCTTATGTCGCCTTGCATGTTATAATGACATCTTGATTGTCAGAGTATGTTTGTAATTTCAGTACTGCGTATGACCGACAATAATGCTGGACGATAAACACCTTCTCCTCTGTTGTGACAACCATAATTGCAACACTGAATTCATAATCTACAATCTATTGTATACAATAAACCAGTGATGTCAAAGCAAGCGCATTTTTCTGACCTTGACCTCGTGCGCGGGCAGCAAGCGCTAAGTATGGAAAGAGGAAGGGTTGTGTATATGAATAAGCAACCTGTTGGATTAAGAAAACAGTGGTGCACAAACTTCAAACGGAACGTGAAATTTTATGTCGTTATTTTTATATAGCTTCTTTCTGTTTGATATTATCTGTATTGCCCTTAAAACAAAAGTACTAACACTGATTTCTTAATATTGCACTTGTGTTTTAAATCTTAATAGCATAATAGAGAGTTAAGAAGGAATATTCACTTAAATTCCATAGTAGTATAATATTACACTGTATTAAGTGGATGAAACATATCATTCATAAAGAAAGTGATATTCCAAAGAAAGAGATTGAATATGACATGATAAGTTGGAATTTATATTGATGGTATCTTTAGCCTTACAAAAGTAATCAATAAACTAATCAAAACAATATTACAGTACAAAGCAAAGTTACCTAGGTACTGTATCTGTTTTAAGTGTAACTAATATTACATAACAAAACTCTTATCGCATTATGTTTTTAAGGTGATATTTGTGAGCAACTTCCTATCATCAGAATATTAAATTATTTTCTCGAAATCTGCTGAAGCTATAGAGCTGACATTTTTACAACACATGGGCACGTATCTTTTGCTTATGATGTAACAGTAGTTGCTTTGTTAATTCATTTCCTTACAAACAATTTCCATGCGAATATTTTCAAAATGTTCAATACACTATCTTCAGTAATACGTATATACGGTATATTAGATTTACGAAAACATTCTGTAAGGCTACTAAATAAATAGGCCTATACCTGAAAATTTCACTTTTCTATACGAAAAGTTGAGAAAATATTTCTTTTGAATAAAAAAAAATCAAACTTGTGAAAAATGAGCATTAAAATTAAAACTTACATTCTTATAATGCACTTATACTTCTCAGGCAAATCTAAAAATTACCATGGATACAGTTTTAATAAGTTCTCTTCCCTTTATCTATTGATTCAGTGCTGGTCATCCCTGAATATAGCTCCACCAAGCGGAATATACCACCTCTTTCGTCTGTCTCTTTCCTTTCCGCTGTAAAGCGCTCAGGCTCTCCTGGGCTCTAAAGCGCGAGCTTGCTCCTGTGGGCATCAATTGACATGCCTGCAATAAACAAATATTTGTGTGCTAGAGAAACATGGACAGCCGAAGAGCGATAATTTCAGTGTCGTCTCTTTTGTCGCATACTGTATTAAGGCACATGGACAATCTATCGAATGAAACGAAGCTATTGACAATTATTTGTTTGTGACTGTGAATGAAACTGTTGTTTCACAATCATCATCATGGTCGTGTGTTTTCTCGAAATAACATCATAACCTATAGTTAGTCACTTTCATACAACTGGGCCTTAATCTTTTAAAAGACTACAGTAAGCCCCTAAATTGTATTACTTGAGTGGGAATTAAATGTTCCATCATGATTAAACTTTGGCACAACGATCCGTAATTTCCGGCAAGACAGCAGTCTTCTTTTGTCGACTCCACATCTGAAATGGAGTTCAGCGTGTTGCTTAGTTACCTACCGTCTCATTGATTACGGCCACAGATTCTTATCTGCAAGAAAGAAATTACTTCCCTTTTCCGTTCTCTTTGGTTGGATAAAAGCGGGAAGAATGTGGAACTAATTTGTACACTTTGTAAGCAAGAAAATTTGGATTTGTTGTGTCTTAAGCGGTGGGATGTTCATTTATAAATACAGCTGTCAGCTATTATACTTGTCCTGTTTATTATTAAAGCTTGCATCCAGTAGTGTTCGATCTATTTGTGTTAATAAGTGGTACTATAGTCGTTACTTTGTTGAATAAAGTAACATTCCTTTATCCCTTCAAAGCTAACGATCTTATTATCTTCGACGAGAAAAATTAATTTTATTATTGTGTTAAGTGCTTCACCTATATTCAAACAGTTATCAATGTACTAGAATGAAATGTCATCTATGAAACGGCAAAGAAAGTTTTGTGGGCGTGCGTTAATTCTCGAATACTTAGTACTTGTGTAGGCTATTGAATTATAAGCACAAAAGGAATTTAACTGCTCCAGATCTAGATTCATAATTGATCCCACTGTGCGTTTCGAAACGAATTAGGAATAGCCACCAGAAGTTGATGAAGAAAAATGAATATCTACAATCCTACTATTCCATATTACCTCCAAAAGTAGCAGCTAGAAGAGCTTGAAGTAATCGGAATTCTGGTTGGAGCAAGAGGTACCGCTACTCTCTTCATGAAAGATATGTTTAAGAGGCTTGGAATACCTACATGTATTATTACGATTGTAACTTTAGCTGCATTGAAAGGATCAATTGCTCTCCTGAAGCATCACCTATATTCGAAATGAAACCAAGTTCATTAGCATTCTTTACTTTTTTGTAACACTTACCTCTCTAAAACTAGGTATATTTCCACCAATCACAAAAAGTATTTACAGCTATGTACTTGTAGGAGTTTCATTGTCAAAACAAAATTAATGGTTCAATGAAACTTGTAAACATTGACATATATGGTTAAGTACTCTTTGTCCTTTGTGGCAGCTCACGAAAATTTCTAAATTAATTAATTAGGGGTGTATTTCGTTGGTAGACTATACAGTCTCAAGATTCTTCCGAACCAACATTAAATCTGTTAGAAAATTTACTGAAAACGTTTTACTGATGGAATAGTGAAGACAAATTGCAAATGAAACAATTATACAAAGCATAAACGATTTAAAACTGAAATGAAAGAAAAGAAAAGAAAAACTGGTGGTAGAGCATAAATAATTGAAGAAAAAAGTCAAACAATGTTTCTCTGTATCTGTCAAGCTTTTCTAAAAAAAAATTGTTTTATGAGTCTAACTTTGTTGAAAATGAGAATAGATAGTCTTTATTTACGTTGCACAATATCTACGCAGTCATTTGTTTATTCTTATACTCTGTTGCGTCATGCCAATTGGTATGCACTGGGCGCAAGATCATTGGCAATGGAATTCACGTTCAGTCGAAATTAAAAATATTACACTAATATCATTCTTAAAAACATGGTGTTTTATAATTTAAAAATAGAGTTATAAGAAATAATTTCTCTAGGCATTTTGTTCAGTAGACCTCTTTGTACTGTCTGCATAATTTTGGCATTTTATATTGTTTGAACTTATTCCCTGTACAGCCTACGCTAGACATGAAGCTGACATAAAATTCCAAAAAGACTCATAAAGTTCCTTGCATTGGGAATTTAAATAGAAATGCATATGGTAATAACTGATTGCAAAGTTAAGGATATTCTCTTTGCCTTCCATGGCACCTCTTTAGTGACAGTGATCCATGGCGCACATAGAAACACATTACGTTAGCAGAACTTATTGGACATGTTAAATTAACAGTTCTTTGGCTTTCAGTGACATCGTTAAGGAAAACCAAATGGACAAAATAAATTAGAAAATTGTAAATATATTAAATATAGAATAACTTCACATAAATTTAGATAGAAATAGAGAAAGAAATAGACTGAATTGGTTTTGGGGCATATGAGAAAAATGGAGGAAGATAGATTATCTGTAGTAATGTCACGAGAGGCCTATTTCGTGAATAAAATAAAAATGTAAATAATATATTCTTAAAATTCGATGACAAAATGTTAATAATTGTATATTTACGAATACTTAACCTATTCAGACATTGTGAAGTTGAAATAGATGAATATCGATTATTGCAATAAAGAAATTCGATGTTGTTATTCAGTAATCCCAATTGTTTTATTTCATTCACAAAATACAAATTTTATAGGCTACAATTATAGGTTAAGTTACCTGTGGTAGCAGGACCAATGTCAGCTGTGTCTTATTTCGACCATTATTCGTGCTACAGGGAAGCATTTTTTATCGCTCGATAAACGAATTCTCGCTGTAGTGTGTAACGGAACTAAAGCTGCATCTACACAGTTTCGTATTCCACTCGCGTATACGTGCAATCTGGGAAGAATATTGAAAGAATCAAATTAAAAAGGTACGTTCAATTAAGATGCATGAAGATTTTGTGTCTACATGGTGCGCCGTTTTGAACGTCGTCTTCACTGCGTAAATATATTAATTAATATTAAATATCAATCTTGCATTCATTGCTTTAAAGTTGAAAGAAAAGTTTAACCGTGTAGTTGCATCTTAATGTATTCATGATCATCAGTTCACGGGGAAACAGTTGGCGACAACGATTAAAGAAAAGAACGACCATGCGATAAATTGATAACGATAAATCTAGCTGCAAAAATTATCGCGATCTGACTGTGATTGGTTGGAATTCAAAATTCCATTACACTTCTTTGGTCGAAAATGGAATGACGTCATATAAACGAAATAGCCTAAGAGAATATTAAATGTAACTTTGAACGGTAAATGTTCCAGAGAAATATCTCGAATGAGATGGATTGGCCAAATTAAAATAACGTAATGAATGAATGAATAACATGAAGTATTAACAACCATGTCATAAGATGAAGTCGAACCTACTATTGTGATTTCTACGCAGCGTTAAAATTACGTCATAGCCCTTAAGCACACCATAGAGGACTATTTTTATAATAATAATAATAATAATAATAATAATAATAATAATAATGATTTATTTTAGCTGGCAGAGTTAAGGCCGTAAGGCCTTCTCTTCCACTCAACCAGCAAAAAGTGTATATACATATGCATGAACTTACAAAAGAGTTCAACAATTTGATTTAGATGAGAGTTACATGTATACAAGAGTTATTTACAAATTAAACAACAAAATACTATGAACTATTAATTAAACACTGAAATAAACTGTGTAACAGAATTAAGCTAAAATACATAGAATGTTAATATATTTCAAATGATATTAAATAATAGAAAGAGATTATTATGAGACAATTTTGAAAATACAGCACAATCAGGATGATGTCTAAAGAAAAAAGTAACAATGTAGTCAGTGATAGTTTAAATCAGTATGATTGGAGTGAAATGCTAATAAGGTTATCTTTTAAGCTGTTCTTAAAGGTGTTTGTTGTCTTGCAGCCCCTAATACTTTGTGACAAGGAATTCCATTGACGCGAGGTGGATATTGTAAAAGATGAGGAATAACAAGATGTTCTATGAAGAGGTATTTTTAGGTTATGTTTTGAAAATACAAATGAAAACCTAAGCACGTTCCGTACTACAATGTTTTGTTTATACTTATTGTGAATACAGGCCTAATTAGAACTGTTTTCCAAGCTTCGTAATCACAAATCCACGGAAGGGGACGTTTTACGTCAGTAAATCGCTCTATTCCCTTGTTACGCTGTCTGTCAGGCGATAGTCTCGACCTCCCATGGCCTCCTGCGACCCTGCCCTTCCCCCCTGCAGACTCGACGCCTTGTCACCAATCTGAACCCACATCAGTTGGTTGGCAGACGCCCGATAGTTGTGATGTAGTTTTCAGTGTTTTTGTGTGACAGTTACGTATTCCAATATTAAAATTTGACAGACGTTTGAATGACGAGCGGCGTGCAGTCCTGGTCTTTTCCAAACGTGACTAACATTTGCGTCGTCTTCGTCGTCGTCGTCGCCTCCCGCTGTCCTCCTTAAGGTCAGTGAAGAAATAAAGTAGAAATATAGGTACTGTATAGCCAGCACGTGCGTGCTGCCTGTAGACTTAACGACTTAATGGGGAGTTATTTCAGTCAGAAACTACTTCCAAAGAGACATTCATTACTGACATTTATAGAAGTAATTTGTTTACAATATACTTAGATGCTGCTAAGGTAGCATGGTTTGTTTTTAATTTATGAACAAAAACCGTGGCAGTCTTGTAAAAACTGTCAAAGGGCTATTCCATATGAAATCGATCAGTAAAAAACCTCGCATTTTTTTATACTCTAATTTTTTCCCTACTTATACAAGGTGCTGAGGAGAGGGTATTTTCAAAAATATACTATCGAAAGTCAAACGGTTTTCGTATTGTTGAGCGACAAATTTAGCGTATTTTATAAAAATAAGCCTCTTTCAGCGCTCAGAACTCTGGAACCATTTACTGCAGAACATTGAACGAGAGCTTATTTTGAAGCTGACATTTGGTAGGTTATGTTAAGAAGTAATCCTTATTTTTATTGTATACAGACAGACATAATCTGATTTTACTTGCTTTTATGCTTTTTGGCCATTTGTAAAAATGTAAAAAAAAATATTGAGAAAAAAACCTTGCATTATTAAGAGGGATTCGGCATTGTTTGCTTAGTGGCTCGGCAATAAGTTTCGAGGGTATTAAATAAATTATTTTTACACGCCTAGACTTGAACGGCGCAGTACCGCACGCACTGGCCAAGAGCTGAAGATAAGCGAGCGTTGGGCGTCATTTTACTCCTGTGTTTATGAAAACCTGTGATAAAGCTACCACAGCCATGACTGCTAGACGACACATCACGTGTTTGTCTCCTGGCCTTGCTTCCCTCGGCTAGCTCCCGCCTCACAGTCAGCTGGTTACTTCACGCGCGTACTATTTATTTTCTTTATTTCATATTTTCAATACTTTCTTATCAACGGTGCACCAGTAAAAAATATGTGTTTATTTGTACTTTCAATGCGGAATCTAACTATATATTTTAAAAATATTTTTTCGTGGCCAAAGGCGTCTTAATGAGGAAAAATCTAAATATCTCCATTTCCATAAAAAGTAAGAAAAACTGTTTACATGTCAATATAAACTTTAACTCTCAGCATCAAAATAAACCATGATTTTGATCATTGGGTGAAAGGGTTTCGGAGCCACAACAGTTTAAAGTTGCTAATTTTATGAAAATACGATAAATTTAAATATTATTAATTTAAACACTATTAAGTTCTGATGCCTCAAACTTTGCAGAAAGCATTATATTACAGTTGTCTACGGACAGAAAAAGTTTCATTGTATTTAAAAATTGCAAGGTCAATTTTCTCTATATTTCGGTCGATTTGAGATGGAATAGCCCCAAAGCATTTTTTAAGTAGTGTATTACATGTCATTATAGACCGGCTATTAAAAAAATGATATCCATGATGATAAATAATAATAATAATAATAATAATAATAATCATCATCATCATCATCCGTGGAAGGTATTCAATCTATGTTCTAATATCATCCATCCAAGTGCTTCTGGGACGACCTCTTCCAGGTGGTATCAAGTCTAGAATCTTTCTCGGTAGCAGCTGTCGAATGTGCCGATATTATTCTAAAGCCTGGTTCACAATAAACCGGGAACGGAAACGAGAACTGAAATATTGTTAAAATGTATTTAAATGTGAGCATTCACAATTAATTTTTACATTCCCGTTCCCGGGCTCCGGCTAGCTTCTCGTTAATTGTGAATGCTCAATTTAAATACATTTATTTTAACAATATTTCCGTTCTCGTTCTCATTTCCGTTCCCGGTTTATTGTGAACCAGCCTTAACTGCTTATATTTCACAAAATCTAAAATTGAATTTTGAACGTTCATTTCTCTTCTTATTGCATCATTTACAATTTTGATTACTCTTTGTTTGCTTACACAATAATGATTAAAAGAGGAGGTTCTGTAGTTACTGCGTAAAGTGTAAAAGAGGAGGTTCTGTAGTTACTGCGTAAAGTGTAAAAGAGGAGGTTCTGTAGTTACTGCGTAAAGTGTAAAAGAGGAGGTTCTGTAGTTACTGCGTAAAGTGTAAAAGAGGAGGTTGTGTAGTTACTGCGTAAAGTGTAAAAGAGGAGGTTCTGTAGTTACTGCGTAAAGTGTAAAAGAGGAGGTTGTGTAGTTACTGCGTAAAGTGTAAAAGAGGAGGTTGTGTAGTTACTGCGTAAAGTGTAAAAGAGGAGGTTGTGTAGTTACTGCGTAAAGTGTAAAAGAGGAGGTTCTGTAGTTACTGCGTAAAGTGTAAAAGAGGAGGTTCTGTAGTTACTGCGTAAAGTGTAAAAGAGGAGGTTGTGTAGTTACTGCGTAAAGTGTAAAAGAGGAGGTTGTGTAGTTACTGCGTGAAGTGTAAAAGAGGAGGTTGTGTAGTTACTGCGTAAAGTGTAAAAGAGGAGGTTCTGTAGTTACTGCGTAAAGTGTAAAAGAGGAGGTTCTGTAGTTACTGCGTAAAGTGTAAAAGAGGAGGTTCTGTAGTTACTGCGTAAAGTGTAAAAGAGGAGGTTCTGTAGTTACTGCGTAAAGTGTAAAAGAGGAGGTTCTGTAGTTACTGCGTAAAGTGTAAAAGAGGAGGTTGTGTAGTTACTGCGTAAAGTGTAAAAGAGGAGGTTCTGTAGTTACTGCGTAAAGTGTAAAAGAGGAGGTTCTGTAGTTACTGCGTAAAGTGTAAATGTCGTTTATATCTGTTAGTTTTTGTGGATGTTATCTAATGTTCATTTTGCCACTACCGAAGCTTAGTCGTAGATAAAGAGATAAGAAGTTGCGGACAAGTGTAACTTTCTACTGCATACATGGGCACAATTTTCGGTTACGTGAGGCACTCGATTTGAAATAGTTTGTTTACTAGGTGACGAGACTGCAGAGTAGGATGGGAAATATAAACTGCTGTGACCTGCGTCACCTTATCGTAATCGCTAAGGCGGTCAGTGGCGAATTATTAGGAAAGCGCTTGGTTAACGTGAGAGACTCGAAAACTTTTATTCAATTTGGCAAATTAATTCGGCAGCTTTAATCATAAACCTCTTTACTGTTTCTCCGTAGCTGAATTGATTTAAATCACAGGCGAGAAATTGCGTAACTAGCCAATAATATTCCACCACGTTGTTTACGTTTATTTTCTTGAGTATTCTGGCGTTTATCAAGATTACTTAATAGATTTGCACCTTCTCGACATAAAGTAATTTCAGAAAATCATATTTCGTTTTCTACTTACACTTGAATTGATTTAAATCACAGGCGAGAAATTGCGTAACTAGCCAATAATATTCCATCATGTTGTCTACGTTTATTTTCTTGAATATTCTGACGTTTATCAAGGTTACTTAATAGATTTGCACGTTCCCGACCTAAAATAATTTCAGAAAATCATATTTCGTTTTCTACGCACATTTGAAAATTTTTTTATAAATTTATTTTGGAAATAATACGTACAAACAACATTTAATTCCTCGTAGGCTACCTTTTAATGCAGCGTGTTTAAGGTATAATGTCGTGTTTAGTATAGTATGCAAATGTTAAAATCATAAATTTTCTTCGGAATAGTACGAAAAATAACATTTAATTTGTCTTACCTTCTAATTCAGCATGTTCTTTATGACATAAGGAGTAATGTCGTTTTATATTAAATTTATTAATGCCTAATAGGATTTTCGAGCATAACGTACATGATGATGATGATGATGATGATGATGATCATATGTTATCTCCTTCTAAACAGCAAAAAAACTCTTCCTCCCATTTCTCATGAAATAATAGTTTTCTAACGCGTACACACTGCTTTGTTAATGCCATTATTCCACCACTGATATTGCTTATGAAACTGATATAGAACCTGCCCACGCCTAAGAGTTACGTGAGGGAGGAACGGGGACTGTGAAGATGATGTCACTCAGAGCGATAAGCTCTGTGAAGGTCAGTGAGGCACAAATTCTCAAGTGAGGCACGATGCCCTTGTATGTTCTACGGTGTCGAAGTTAGTAAACACGGGAATATGCGTTAAAAATTGTTGTTGTAGAAACGAACAGTACCATTGCGATATTTATTTGGAAAGAATTGCGGCAGCGTTTACTGCACTTTGCTCAGTGAAAAGTGCTTCACAAGGGAAAAGCAAAGTTAAAGTACACAAAACATTAGTAAGATCAATATTGACTTACTCAGTAAAGTTGAAACATGTACAGGGACATCATTTTATTCTACTAACATTTCTAATATTAACCTGGCTATACCTTCGGATCAACGCCGTTTGTTACCCCCTTCCATGACTGGAGTTCGAAGATACTGGCGTAATGTACAAACAAATCACTTTACTAGGTATAGGAGGGAAGAAAAGTAGTTCATTCATTTACGTAAACTAGGAAATATCGCGATTTTGAGTTTGATAATTTTCATTAGGTTTTTGTTTAATGAAAATACAGTACAGTATTAACAATGAGTGTTTTTACTCACGAACTGAGCTGTACATGTGGACGTATTCATTATGCAGTGTATATTATACTGTCTACAGCACATTAGCGTACAATATAGAGAATGAAGTTAAGTTGAAAAATAATCATAATATGAATATTTAAACACATTTTTGAAAATAGTGGCCGTTCATTTCGATACAGGCTTCAGTTCTAATGTGCATATTATCGTACTATAGACTATTGCACCTAATCCCAGTTTCGTCCTTCGTACTAGTAACTCATGTTGAAATAATTCTGTACCTACTCTATAAAAGAGTACCTTACGCAGTGTAAATTCAATCTTCACTTCTGTCCTATCCGAAAAGATAAAATTACTCAGACATACTATCTAATGTCCGTCCAAGTGGTTATGTCGTAGGGTCGTAGAAAGGGAGGAAATCACGTGACAGTTAATTAACGAGCCCTTTTATTTAAGTTATTTTAAACAGTTGTATAATATTACGTAGACGTCCAATTCCTAACAGCAATTTGTCAAGCTTGTTTTTAGCAGGCATGCGGTAGTCTTCGTAGAATTTACGCAAACGTTTCTGCTGATATGAAAATATTGTAAGAAAGAAAGATTAACCTACATATGGAATGTACCGATTCAGCTATTTCAGGTTCATGACTTACAGTATGTCGACATCTGATCATCTAATTGGAATAATAAATTATCATGTAAAATAAGACCTAAATATTACAATTAGATTTTTGAAAAGGAGCAAATAATTAAGGTTTAAAGTCTTAAGGGTTATCACGATTGGTTTAAACATGCACTAAAACAAGACGTAAGTGCAAGTTTGAACCAATAAATTATTGAGATTTGCGATAGATTAATTAGTTTAGGAAATTGTATATTTATTATGTAGAACTACATTTGTATATAAATCTTTTGTTAAATTATTAAGTTTTGGTACTTTTGTGAACAATATCAATAAAGCTATCTATCTATTTATAGTAGAAGGGGTGGGAGTGAATTACATTAAAAAATTCAGGTACAATAAAAATTGAAGTAAAACTAAAATGATGTCCCTGTACTAAAAAAGCAGAAGTAAAAATTTCAAACAACTGAAGGGAATGTTATTAGGACAGTATCATGAAATAAGATTAGCTGAAGTCTGGAATTGAAATGTCTAAGGAAAATGTAAAAAAAAAAAAAAGAAAGAAAGAAAGAAGTTATAACAAATTTGTGACCAGAGGATATCAAATTGTGATAGTGTGTTATTGTATACATGGTCTTAATTGCACCTTTTCTTTTCTTTCAGGCGAGACGGTAAGCGCAGTTGCATCACTGGTAAATGGGACCAAGCCTTCACCTTGAAATGAATGTTCCTCCAGATGTTGTAAGCTACCCGTGCCACCAAGACTCTCAGAGTAAGCGCATGTCGCATGAGTCATTGCCCTATTTTGGTTGGCGGAATTGTTTTGACATGTGTAGCGAAACTGTTTCATCATATCAGATTCTGTGAGATTATGATGGACAAATCTGTGGGGATAACGGGGTGAATGCCCTCAAAGTGCTTTCCTCCTGTATGTTATCTCAGTGATCCTTATTACTGTAGTTGTAGAATTACGTTGTATTTATTTTATTAACGTATTTCCTGCCATTTCACATCCGGCGACAGATTTGTTTTTAAATGTTTGCTATCTTTATTAATACACTCAGTTGCTATTTTATTATTCTTTGGAGATTTCTGATCGAGGGTATAAAAAAGTTAATGGAACTGTTATAGCTTGTTTGGCGTGTATTATATTTTATCATTTTTCTATCTGACACGTTTAACAGGTTTCGCACGTTAACGTGTCGTCATAAGTGAAAGTCAAACTTTGTTCTACCACAGTCTACTATATACAGTCGCGAAGCTCAATATGTAGTAAAAATGCAAACATGGGTAGTTGCCCACCACTAGGATCGCTACTATCGCCTCATCATCACAGATCTCTCCTAGCAGATGACAAAATATGTTACACTTTCGTTGTCGTGTTCTTTTCGAAAAATTAACACCTTCCTTCCATTATTGAAATATTAAATGGTTAAAGTTCATTTATTATTTTAATGAAGTATATTAAATTCCACCATAAACTCGAAGATGCCTGCAAGAAATAGGTTAATATTACTTTTGTTTGTGCAAAACGAACTGAAATTTACTATAATCGCTTCACTCATTCAAGATTATAGCGATAATGAACTATGAAACCAATAAATATTAATTTGCATTTCCCTTTACAACAATAATATAATAACAATAATAATGGAAATATGAATTAATGGGAGTAACTTACGTGTACCGGTACTTGTAGTGTAGGGTTACGTAGTTAACAAATTGAGATGAGGTTAAGCAATAATAATCACACCAGAATTGGAAATAAAACGTGATCAATAAATTTTATTGTAACAGACTTACTTTTTCTACGTCTCTAGTAAAGTAAAAAATAAAAATAGCAACAAAATTAACAGCTATAATTAAAAACATATCCTTTGAAAAAAAAAAGTAGGCCTAAGTTGTCTGAAAATGTACAATTATTCAAGGAATCAGCTGATACAGGCGTAGAATTAGCGCAAAGCTTTTGTTTCTCAGCTGCAGGTAGTAACAGAACAGGTTTATTTGAAACATCAAATAAAGTTGGAACTGCATTCCAGATTAATTAATTTTTGTTTTCATTCATAAATTGTGTGTTTTCGAAATGAAGAGAGCAAAACTTTATATTATTATAAAGATATGCTTCATTCTTTGTGATTAGATCTTCCCTCCTGCTGTTTATTAACCACTTTTTGCATCTAGAAGTAAAATAAGAAATAGATGTTAGGATTTTTCTTCACGAGCATCAATGCGAAATACGCAACGACCTAGCACTCGATGGAAATACGACTCAGTCCACTCTAAATCCAAAGTCGACCGTGGACAGTCTATTGTTTCTAGTTGCTAACCGCTTGGAGCGCTTTATCGCGAGATTTGCAAAAAATCACCTGAAGCTTCGCGACTGTATATAATAGACTGTGGTTATATTAATCTACTTTTTAAGGTCGTGTATTTACTCTGAAACGGTTAGATATTCTTGTATATCTTTTGCATTGATTATTCCTCAAACATCTCATTAATCTTTAACAGGATCCATTCTTTCATTAAGGTGCATTCTTCTACATAATTCATGTGAATTGTAACTGTGACCACAATTTTATATTATAACTTTACTATTGTTTATTGGTTATAAAATATGTATTTTGATGCCAACTATAACCCTAATATACCTTAGGGTGAAATAGGGTTTATTAAATTTGGATAAAAAAATATGAGACAGAGTGTATAGAAACAACACCGACAACGCTTAGTAGACCTATGTTGGGCAAGACGTTAAACTGATCATTTTTCAAGCGGGAATTCATGTCCTAAAATTCATGGTTTGGGCGCTTTGAAAAGTTAGAGCAACAATAACAAATATAAATGACACTCGGGAGAAAATTAAACGCAGAGTAAATATGGGATATGCCTATTATTATTCGGTTGGGAAATTTTTATCATTCAGTCTGCTCTCGAGAAATATGAAAGTTAGAATTCATAAAACATTTATACAGGGTGGGCGGAAAGTAACTGGCTATTAAAAAAGGCGTAGAAAATTTACATTTACAATGCAAATTTATTGAAATTAATTTTATAGGTACATTATTAAATGGGAATAGGGATGCATACCTCAAAATTCGACTTAGGCACGTGCGTCATCGATTAATTTCCTCAAGCGCCTGATTAATAAATTAGGACATCGGACATGAGAGTAAAATAAATAATAATCGCGAGAAAATGGGTTTTCTATATTAGACAGAGGAAAAACAATGAGTAAAATTGTTCGTTCTGTACGAAATATAAAATTGTGTCCATGGAAGATAAGAAACTAAGAGGGATTTAGACTTGATTGATGTGTTAAATGAGCTGTGAAACTATTAAAATATAGAATGTAGGAGAGAATGACTTATTTAGCGAACGTAACTTGTTTTAAAAGATTGTCGCGTTGGAGAAAGTTAACTGTTCCAGTTGATATTAATATTACAGCAAATTAATAAGCCGTGGTTGACATCAGCCGTCTCTGATAACGTATTTTTTTTTGTAAATTTCTTTTTTCCCTTTATTTCTTCCTTCATTTTCCTTGTCCCTTTATTTATAATGTCTTTCTTTGCTAGTGCTACAGTTACTGGGGAGCCTTAAGCCAATATTTAAAGTTTCTTATACCTGACATAGTGCAGTCCGCATTTCACGAGAAGACCCGAGCAAGATATGCGAGTTTTCCCCCCACTCTTATAACCTAACCCCGACACTGAACCGGCCGGCCATTGACTGAGTCTTGCTTGTCCCAGCCGGCCAATGACATCACCCCCATCCATCTGCTCCTTCAAGAACGTCGAGTTACTGGGTTACTCCCTCCTCTTACCCCGCAAGGACCATACACCCCTCGCAGGGATCCTTTCGTGAAATTTGGACAATACACGAATACCTAGTGGGCGGAGGTAAACTACACACACTTTTCAGGTATATTTTTTCCCATACCTTTGCTATACACTTGTGGTATGTAATCTGCACGCACAACAACACCTAGGTGGTAGGGGTCGTATGTAAACTACACACACAGCATAACTCTGGTTATTTTTTTTAATAAATGACGTAAATCGAACGCAATGTCAATCAATGTTACAAGCGATAAACACAATTGACAATTGTAATGGAAGGAGAGAGGCACTGTATGAATTAGACTGACTCAGATGGATAGTTACACAGCAGTTCAACATAAAGTATTGGTCCTTGAACACAGTTGTTTGTAAGTGCTATCTATGCTGCAGTAAGTGTTGAATGGAGTGAGGCCAATGTCATTGGATGTACATTCCACCTAAGTCAATCTTGGCTTCGTCAGATTAAAAAAAAATTGGTTTAATAAACAAATATAAAAGTTATTCTGAAATCGGGAGGTGATTAAAATTTGTATTCGCTCTACCATTTTTAGACCTACATGAGGTTGGCGACTGTTTTGTATCTGATTTAGTGGCCATTAAGCCACAAGATGAAAAGCTAGATAACTTTTATGACTATTTATTTTAGTAGACACCCATGTAGACGATGACGCTACCTTTCCTCCTTCAATCTGGGCAGATAAAACAGAGAGCTTGCAGCGTAGGCCTACAACTAATATTTTCATATTAGATTCAACAAGACATTTTACTCCCCTCATCCTGATATTTATACTTTTACAAATAAGTTAATTGAATTTCAAATATACATATACGTGAAAATTCAGGGGATATCTACTGCAGCAAAAATTAAAAATAAGGCCCCTTAAAGAAGAAAGGATCTATAGAGAGAAATATAAAAGATTTTACTGAGAAGCATATATCCCGATTGGAAGTCATTAAGCGAACAAAATACCACCTACCAATATAAATTATTGGTTAATACGTCAATATTGTATTAAGAATATGTTCAAAGGAAGTAGGCTACATGCCATTATAGCTCTGTGTGCAATTTACATCCTGTTTTTATTACCTGGGTTGTTTGAGTGTGCAGATTACATATCCAAAATCGGTGTGTGCAAATTACGTGTGTAAATTACCTTCTTTTAGGTCATATACCTGAAACGTGTGTGCAGTTTACTGCCCCCGTACCTAGTAACCCGTGAACTGGGGTCGGACTTCTTCCCAATATATTATAGGTTAACAAACAAGCGGACCCTCATACCGTAGAGCTCAAGATTCTGATTTCAACTCGGTGTCAAAGCTGCTTCTTAAGTTTTGATTGCAAGCTTCTCAAGTCTGAATAAAACAGTGCAAGAGAAGACAAGACAGGTGCGATGAAGGCTATTAATGGAATACTTCATCTGTCGTATTTAAGAGTTTTGTGCTGACCTTGCGGCAAGTGGAGGAAACGGACGAGTGGCTGCGGTTGAGTTAGTCATCCGGAAGGGCGTGAGTTCTCCTTCTGGGCGTGGGGACAGTCCCTCGCCCCTTATCGATCCGTGCAACAGCGATACGTCGAGTTGCATTCCTTCCATTAATAATCGGCACTGTCGCGTGGCTTCAGGAAGTGAACTCCTTTATCTTCGCTCATTAAGCGAGTTACTCTGTCATTAATCTTGGAGAAGTAATTTCTCTCTCCAGTACCTTCAGATAATTAATCGATCATCATTATGTGAACATTTACGCTGGTCGATTTCAAGATATTCAGCTTCACATAAACTTTATCGAAGTGAAGGTTAAGTAATTTTGAGCCATTTACTTTTTTAAAAGAGTAGCACTGTGATTATTATTACTATTATTATTATTATTATTATTATTATTATTATTATTATTATTATTATTCAGGGAGATGCACTGCCACCTT
Source organism: Periplaneta americana (assembly GCF_040183065.1). Taxonomy (NCBI): domain Eukaryota; kingdom Metazoa; phylum Arthropoda; class Insecta; order Blattodea; family Blattidae; genus Periplaneta; species Periplaneta americana. The sequence continues at coordinate 3,344,736 of NC_091127.1, read as the reverse complement.
TACTTTTTAACTTTGCTCTAGAATATGCCATTAGGAAAGTTCAGGATAACAGGCAGGGTTTGGAATTGAACGGGTTACATCAGCTGCTTGTCTATGCGGATGACGTGAATATGTTAGAAGAAAATACACAAACGATTAGGGAAAACACGGGAATTTTTCTTGAAGCAAGTAAAGCGATCGGTTTGGAAGTAAATCCCGAAAAGACAAAGTATATAATTATGTCTCGTGACCAGAATATTGTACGAAATGGAAATATAAATATTGGAGATTTATCCTTCGAAGAGGTGAAAAAATTCAAATATCTTGGACCAACAGTAACAAATATAAATGACACTCGGGAGGAAATTAAACGCAGAATAAATATGGGAAATGCGTGTTATTATTCCGTTGAGAAGCTCTTATCATCCAGTCTGCTGTCCAAAAATCTGAAAGTTAGAATTTATAAAACAGTTATATTACCGGTTCTTCTGTATGGTTGTGAAACTTGGACTCTCACTCTGATAGAGGAACATAGGTTCAGGGTGTTTGAGAATAAGGTGCTAAGGAAAATATTTGGGGCTAAGCGGGATGAAGTTACAGGAGAATGGAGAAAGTTACACAACGCAGACCTGCACGCATTGTATTCTTCACCTGACATAATTAGGAACATTAAATCCAGACGTTTGAGATGGGCAGGGCATGTGGCACGTATGGGCGAATCCAGAAATGCATATAGAGTGTTAGTTGGGAGACCGGAAGGAAAAAGACCTTTAGGGAGGCCGAGACGTAGATGGGAGGATAATATTAAAATCGATTTGAGGGAGGTGGGATATGATGATAGAGACTGGATTAATCTTGCACAGGATAGGGACCGATGGCGGGCTTATGTGAGGGCGGCAATGAACCTTCGGGTTCCTTAAAAGCCATTTGTAAGTAAGTAAGTATTATTATTATTATTATTATTATTATTATTATTATTATTACTACTACTACTATTATTACTACTATTATTATTAATTTATTATTAATTTTATTTTTTATTAGTTGTGTTTATTATTAATTGTCATTATCCAGTGTAAGCCTATTTTAACAACCAAAAATTTATTTAAAAATAGGCTTAAGGACTTTACTAATAGACGATAATTATACACAGTATTTAAAGGGTGTAATTGATATTTTGTTATTGAAGTGTTGTATCAGTGAAGAATTATGTTGTGTCAGTGAAGTGTGTTGTGTCAGTGAAGTGTGTTGAGTAAGTGAAACGTGTTCCTGTCAGTGAAGCTTTATAGTTTATAGTGGCAGTGCAAAGTATTTGAACAGTGAAATGTTTTTGAAGTGTTAGTGAAATCAGGATAGAATCAGTGAAATGTGTCGTAGTTCCAGTGCAGTGAGTGAGTTGACAGCGAAATGAGTGTAGTGTTGAAAGGTACTTGTGCAGATATGAACATATCATACTCGTGGGTTTTAGTTCGAACATAGGCTTAAGGTACAAATTAGATTTACTTTAAATGTTATTTTAACCGATCGTGCTTCATTTAATTTAGTATATTCCCTGTTGTCATTATTATTATTATTAATAATTATTGTTAGTATTAATTATCGTTAGTATTAGTTATTAGTATTAGTATTAATTGTATTTTTTATTAATTGTGTTTATTATTGTCTTTATTGAGTGTAATTAGTTACCACTGCCACCGGGTATATACCCATTGCAGTGTGAATAAATACATACATACAAATAATTAGTAGGCTTCGAGACTTCGGACCCGATAGAGCAGTTCAGTAGGAAATCCGCATAACGACGTACTGAGTATAGTGGTAAGGCGTACAGTGGGTGGGGGTACTGTAGAATGAATGCCAACAAATACGCAAAGAAAAACGCTTTGGATTTGAAGGTTCTGACGAATAATTTGGTTTTCATACAAACCCATTTTCAAACTGTATCTGAAACTATTACACGGTTAGAAAAGTCAGAGCAAGAGATGCCGGAAGCCCTCATATTAATTGAGGAAATGACGCAGAGAATTAATGAGACATCAAGTACACCGGTTACTGAACGTGTAAAACAGAAGTGGAAATCAATTTTATGTAAAAATAACGGATATGGAACATTGTGTAACATAAACAGCAAATTAATGGGCATAGAGTCACCCGAGAATAAAGGACTGTCTCTTAGAGACTGCAATGATGTTAGGTTTCTTCGTTTTGCTCCTATCACGTCATGCGATGTAGAGCGCAGCTTTTCACAGTACAAACTTTGGCAGATAACCGAAAAAGATTCACGTTTGAGACACTGAAAATGTATCTTGTAGTAGGTACATTGCAATTCGGTACTGTAACTGCACTTCCTAAAGACGACCAATAGGATAAATGAAGAAATTAAAATTGCTACATGCTTATTTCCACCATTAACACTGTGTATAATTAAACACAAATGCTTATAAAAGACAGGAGAATAAATGCTTTTCACTTTCTTTTGACATTGTCATTGTGTAATGTATATTTACTTTCAGAATGTACATATGTATGTGTTTCCCCATACTACCGTACTCTACTCTAAATAGCAACGTTGTTACCTCAACACATCTCTACTTACCTGCAGCGAGTCAACAACCTACAGTGCATGCACAGTAAACTTATCGTATCGGGTCCAAAGTCTCGAAGCCTGGTAATTAGTTACCGCTGCCACCGGGTATATACCCATTTGCAATGTGAATAAACACTTACATATTTTGTTAGCTACAATAATGGCAAGATATTTTTTTTGTGTTGGTTTTGGTTATTTAATTTGGATTTCCGTTCATTAAAAATATTTTGTTGTTAAATGAAGTTTGAAGGTAACGGAAATCGTCAGCAGTAAGTTGGCTAAACACAAATGACGAAAGAATGTTAGAAATATGGCTAGATTATACAAATCTGGAGGTACGTTAACAGGAAGCCACAAATTAAGCCACACAGTATTGTGTGAACTCACAGTTGAGTTCTGGCGTCTTGTCAGCTCATTTGAGTTGTGTGGATATAAAAGTAAAAATTGTGACGGTGTCGTGTATAGTTCCTTGGGTAGCTCAGTCGGTAGAGCGTTCGCGCGCTAAGCGAAAGGTCCCGGGATCGATACTCGGCTCCGGAACAATTTTTCCTTGAAATTATTCATATGGCTAGATTGTTGCTGGTCGGTCTTATCTTCATCCCTCCCGATTAAATGACTTTTAAGAGATTCCAACCCCGCTGTTGTCAGGTAGTAATTAATAAAACTTCATGGTAACGAAATAATTAGTCACGCAAAAAAAAGAAGGTGCTCATTATAATGAGGAAATTCTCGTAACCACTGAGGAATTGCAGATATTTTGGATGATTTTATTTTTGACATCCCCCCTCCCACGGAATTACCATCCTACCTCTTAGCGGAAAGTATCATATGAATTACACCCGTAGTTTGCAGCAATTCTTCTAAGTTTTGAAAGAGGAAAGCGAGGTGGAAGGGACGGTTAACGTGAAAATAGCGTCGTTATGTCCAAGGCTGCTATTTCTTTCAAATTTCTTTAAAATTCAGCAGGTGAAGTGAGAAAGATATTGTCCTCTGTAAGATCTGTAGATGAGTTTGTACAGCCTGAAAAATAGGCAAAGTAGTCCTGTGGATTGAGTGGCAATTACACATCTTAACATCTATATTTATTTATTTATTTATTTATTTATTTATTTATTTATTCATTTATTCATTTATTCATTCATTCATTCATTCATTGATTTATTTATTTATTTTAATTAATTAATTAAATTTAATTTATTTAATTTTAATTAATTAATTAATTAATTAAATTAATTAATTTATTTTAATTTTATTTATTTTATTTTTATTTAATTTATTTAATTTATTTTATTCATTTAATTTGTTTAATTTATTTAATTTATTTTATTTATTATATTTATTTTATTTATTTTATTTATTTATTTAGTTTGAAATGAATACAAGTTAACTTTAATACAATGAAAGATAAACTAGCCCACTCCTGAATGAGTAAGACTCGTGCTCAGGAGGGGATTCCAATACAGACAAAAATAAAATTAAAATTGAGAGTGAATACAGATTAAATAGTGTTTAATATGTTTAAACCCAAACTATAAATCCAATACAATTCTTTTTATTTTTTTTTTATTAATTTGGAGAGGATTCGTGGTTGAAATATTATTGGAATAAAATTTGTTTAATAATCTGGGACCTTGACTCATGCTAAGATAAAAAGCTGCATTGGTTTTACATTTTGGTTCAGACAAACGCAGGGAATTCATATTTTTAGCTCTATATTTATGTATATACCTTTCAAAGTTATTAAAATTTCTATGAAAATATTTTAATAAAATAAAATAATACAGTTGTATAATATTGAAAACTTTGAAATGTTTAAACAACAATTCAGTTGGGTAATCTTTCTGCTTTTTTAAACAAATTTTTAATACTTTTTTCTGTAGTAAAATTAACGGATAAAGATTGGATATAATGCGAATAATTTAAAGGGAAAAGAAGATGAAAAAGGAAGCAAAATGAAAGAAGAAGGAAGAGGAGGAGAAAGAGAGAAAAGCAAGTGGGATGCGGGAAAGTACGAGTAACAAAAGAAGCGGAAAAGAAATTTAACAAAGAAGAGAACAGGAAAATTGTAATATAAGGAAAGGGAAGAAAATAAGAGAGAAAATGTACAGGAAATAATAAGGATAAAGGAAGAGAGAAAATATAAAAAGATAAGAAGAATAAGAAATGGAAATACTGCAGAAAATAAAAAACTTAAGGAATAGTAAAAAATTAAAAACAGTAGAAGAAGAAAATTAGGATAAAACCTTATTGTGTCATAACAGATTTTGCTTAAGTAAGTTATGATAAGAAATACTTTATGGAGTTATTAAGGTGACAGACAATTCCAGCATGCGGTAACAGTGCTGTCAGGCTTGGTGACAAGCTGTGTTTAATAGACGATAATGGCCGCACGTGTCGCTGTGGTCGGGTATAAATAGCGCGACGCAAGGGCGAAACTCGAGGGGGAGTTCCCAATGAAGCATTGTCGGCGGACGAGAATTTCTGACACAGAGATTCATTCAAAATTGTGGAAATAAACGCAGCGGTACTGCTGGACCCTACCTGTAGTACTACTGCCACTAGATTCATTCAGAAGCTCTTAGAGACGAACTTACTATACACAAATTATTATTTAAAGTTATTATTTTTGATGGCACTAGGCCTATAATTTTTTTGCCAGTAATTCAATTTGCTGGCGTTATCATCCTTTATACTTGCACGTAAGAACTCTTAAGTAATGCTATATGGACTTAATGAAAACTTTGAACTGTTATCGACACAGAAAATTAACCATGGGCTAAATCGAAATTGGAAGGGCTACGCATTGATTACGCTGAAATCACATACTCTGTTTTTGGAGCTTGGCTAGTGTTAAGGGTGAACGACCACAAATATTATCAGAAAATGCAGACTTTAAATTTCTAAAATTTTATAAGGAAATGAACTCACAATTGGACAAAAATTACAAGGTACCACAACAAGACTTTTTAGAACTTAAATATTTGATAAAAGTATAAAAAAGTTACTAATTATATTTTTTAGAATTCACTTTTTACTTTAAGTTAAATTTTCCAAAATTTGAACATTTTCACACATATTATTTCATAACTTCACAACCATTAGAGATAGAATTACGAAATTTTGTACACTGATTTAACATTCATTTATGCAAAAGGTAGACTACAATGATGCCCATTTCTTTGAAAATAGAAAAATTAGGTCACAAAACATTATGTAAATTTTAATATATTTTATATAGGACAAATAAAAAATTAATTTTATTAAAATAAACAACTCTAAATGTCTGAGAGTAGTCTGCTTTTCAGAAATAAGTGTTTATTACATCCAGGAAAAATATTAAAGATGTCAGAAAGACCATTACAATGTTGTGGTTACCAAATGATGTAACTGCAGAATTTTTTTTTTTTCATACTTTGATAAAACTGGTTTGAAAAATATTATTAGTAACCTTTGTTTATACTTTTATCAGATATTTAAATTCTAATAAGTCTTGTTCTGGTACCTTGTAATTTTTATCCAATTGTGAGTTCATTTTCTTATAACATATTAGAAATTTAGAGCCTCAATTTTCTTATAATATTTGTGGTCGTTCACGTACATATACCCTTAAGCGTGATCGATGGCAGTGGTCAACAGCCAGTTTGCGCCAGACATAAAACTAACAAAATCTCACTAATTTCGACCTCCTGAATTAAAAAATAACAAGCAAAATGTTCCATCAGTTTGGGTTTTCGAGATGAATAATGTAATTCATTTTATATGCATTCTATTTAAAAAAAATCACCGTATTTCGTGTGTAACCACTTTGTTTTACAAATATGACGACACATTATTTGAAAACAATATTAGTATAAGTAGACCACCATGTTAGAAGAACTTGTAGAAACGGAAATTATTTTATTGCCCTTTTACGAGTCTATTTGGAGGGGAGAAACAGATTCGCTGTATGAATTCGCTTGAGTTTACCTGATTTTACTTGAGATGTACATTTCTTTCACTGTGAGCTTTAATGACATTACTGTAGTTTATATTTTGCAATAGACCACATTGTCAAAACCACTTCTAGAAGCGGAAATTGTTTTATTGACCTTTTCGGTTATATTTGGAGGGGAGAAACAGATTCGCTGTATGAAATCGCTTCAGTTTACCAAGAGATTTCCGTGGTGTTAGTATTCTGTGTAAGACGTGTATTTCTTTAAAGTGTGCTTTAATGATACTATTCAAATTATGAATAGTTTACGTGTGCGGATTTGAAGGTTGTAGCATTGCTTCTTGGAATGCAATTAGGCTACACAAAATTTTGCTGCTTTCTGTGCGATTGGGACAGTCGTGCTCGAGATAAGCATTATAAAATAAAACGACAATCACTTGTACGTCAAAGTAATAGTAATATACGTTACAAGAGCGGTATGTTGACGTTTTCATGTTCGAGGAAAAGATTGAAAAAGCGAAACGTAGTTGAGCTTTTTTAATTTCCGAGAACATGAAAACAAACATACCGCTCATGTATCGTACATTATTTTGTGCGAAGATCGTTTATTACATACCTGAAAGACGAATTTCTAATTAGTTGCAATGAAATCTCCATGTTGGTTTCTGTTTAATGACGCCAACTTCGGAACACCAAAATATCTTTCTTCAACATTATTGCTGTAAAGTGCTTTCTGTGTTTACTATACTCCAGCAAGCCGTGATATACGTCTGTCTTTTTTTTCCCCAGTCTATAAATGCGAACTTAAAACAAACGGTAAGGTTATGTAATGATTTATTTTTCATTTTAATATTTTAACAATATTATTTATATAACATATTGCAGTAGTAACATCGGCATCTGGAATCTCGTTGATTTTTTCACGGCTTCCTTAATGTTACTTGTATCAGGAATGCAATAAGTTTCGTGGAGTAGTAGACTTTACTTAATTTTTGCAAATATTTAAAAACAATAATTAACATTGCAATTTAGGTGAAATTGCAGTGGTAAGTTTCCAATTTATAATTATTACTATGTTAAATGTCTCTAAAAATAATATGTTAAAAGCCTAAAGCAGTAAAATGAATGTCGAGCTTAAGCGGTAAGAAGAGGGAAATTGTTATGTGTGTTACGTTGGGAATACTGAATGTGGTATTTCACACTTACCGCGTATTGGTTCTGTGCGGAAAACAAGCAAATACGCACGATCTCGCACAAAGTAATTTTATCCTCTTCACACATTAAGTTACGGTTAATGAAGAATATTGTTAATGGGATGAATCATAAAACTGAAGCATTTAAACATATCCAGGAAAAATTTCCTGCTAATAGTGACTCGAAAATAAAAGAGGGCGTTTTCAACGGGCTACAAATTAGAGAAATAATGTAGGACGATCACTTCGAATATTTGTTGGAAGAAAAAGTGATAGTCGCCTGGATTGCATTCGAGGAGGTTGTATTAAATTTTCTGGGTAACCGTAGAAGTGAGAACTACGAAGAACTAGTGCAAAATATACTGTTTGCGTATGAAACTATGGGTTGTAACATGTGCCTGAAAATTCACTCCCATTTTGACTTTTTTCCCCGAGAATTGTGACGATTTCAGTGATGAACATGGTGAGCGCTTTCATAGAGAAATTTCAACTATGGAAAAAAGATACCAAGGACAGTGGAGTACCAATATGCTAGCAGACTATTGTTGGACTTTATCTCGTGATTTACCTGATGCCCAGTATAAAAGAAAATGTAGAAAAAGAAAGCTGTAATCTTCTGAACAGTCAATAGAATAGATATAAATTCATAAATTTCTCAAAACCCGTAACCATCAACTGTTTTTATTGTCATATTCGTATTCAGGAGACTGAAATTATATATAAAACATGTATCACATGCCCAGCGCAAAAAAGAAGTTAAGTCCACACCTGTGGAGTAACGGTCAGCGCGTCTGGCTGCGAAACCAGGTGGCCCAGGTTCGATTCCCGGTCGGGGAAAGTTACCTGGTTGAAGTTTTTTCCAGGGTTTTCCCTCAACCCAATATGAGCAAATGCTGGGTAACTTTCGGTGCTGGACCCCGGACTAATTTCACCGGCATTATCACCTTCATCTCATTCAGACGCTAAATAGCCTATGATGTTGATAAAGCGTCGTAAAATAACCTACTAAAATTTAAAAAAAAAAAAAAGAAGTTAACATTTGTTACGTAGTGTAGCCTGGAACTTTGACTTACTCAAAAAAGGTCTGTTTCAGTTTACTAAAGATGGATATCGGTTATGTACATAAAATTGTAAGGTTACATGATCCAGTTGCTGAGAATACAAAGGAAATACTTAAGAATAATGGTGGATTTCCATAAAAGGACATCATGCAAAAATATTTTTCATTACCGCGTGGAAAAAAAATTCTTTCACTCACAGCTGCGAATTGAAAGTTTTCTCCAGTTTCTGCAGTGTTGCCGACTGAATTAATTAATTTTATATTGTTGATTGCAAACAAATCCATGAAGGAAGACGCTGAGAATACTTTGATTTTATTGGATATGGCATTCATATCCCGCTTTTGATAATCCTCGAGTCAGCAATGCATCTTTTTGAACCGACTGAGATCCTTGACCTTGTCACAGTAGTCACTCCGTTGCAGAACCCTGACACCATTAAACAATGAGCGAACTGATTCTAAAATTACTCGTGTCATGCATCAGACAAAGCCATTGCCTTAATAATGGTACTTACTGTGTAAATCGAGCAGCAATGGGCCAGTTGACCGTTTATCATCTGGGAAGCCAAAGTTTCGTTCCTTAGGCGGTTGTAAGAGATCGAATGAGTGACTACGAAGTGATAAGTGTTTTTTTTCGATAGTTCGCTCTTCCTATGTTATTTCATTCAACTATTCCTACCCCAGACACAGCCAGAGTTAAGGTAAAATGATGAAAACCAGTGAATATAATTTCAACAGAAAAATGTTCCAGTGACCGATTGGCTGAGGAACTTTCATTCACTACATGGTCTAATGTGGTAAAGCAGGGGTTCTCAACCTTTTAAAGATTGTGGGCACCGGCCCCATGTAATACTAATTCAGCGAACACCATGAAATTGAATAGGTTCAATAGAACTAGGCCTACATGAGTACATTTAAATAAAATTAAAAACAAACGAATATATATTTAAAACACTCACCGGAATAATAATAATATCTTTGAACTTTAGTGTTACTCAAAATTTTAGTGATATCCAAGGAGAAGTCGCTTGTAGCTACACATAAACAGTCCTACTTGAATTAGTTATTCGCAATCTTGCCTTGTTCTTGATGTATTTCATAAGTGAGAAAGTTTTTTCATTTATATACGTTGTCAGGAACATGGCCAAACATCTCAGAGTAATATATGTATAGGTTATGTATTGTCGTACTTAAATATATAACCTGTAAGTATATTGTCCTACTTTACAAATAAAATTACGTACGAACGCTATGTCCGTAGTATTTTGAGCCTTTTTGTATCTTCTGCTCCCCAAAGACTATGAATTTCTCTTTTTAAGCAAATATTTCATCACTAAGGAGGACTGGAGAGCTATCAGTTCAAGTTCCACACGAGCAGTAACATTATTCTTTTGAATGATTTTGATTTTTCTGATTAAGTTCACACTGTACTTAAAGGGTTCTACACCATGAAATACGAGAAGGCCTATGAGGTCTCTAACGTATAATGGATGGTTAGGAACACTATTTATTCCGGCGCGTACTACAAAGTTTGAATTGAAAACACAAGCTCAGGAGCATTCGTGCTCGCGAGCACATTTTAGCTCGCATGACGAGAGCACCAAATGTCATTAAAATAGCACCATGATGCTCGCGAGCACCAGATTGAGAACGTCTGTAGCAAAGGATTCAGTATCATAAACGTCACAACTTTACAGTTAACTAAAATAACGCAAACATTGTGATCCACAATAATGTCGGAAGTTACATTATAGTACTATGGTACAGAAAAATGTCAATATCTGGCGTTTTATCCTACACCTACAGGAGGAACAGAGTGAAACCTGCCATCCAACATGCATACACTCCTCTGACATCTTTAAATGGTTTCATTATACTAACATCTAAAGATTGGAGCACTGAAGTGAGGCCACCAAGAATAAAAGAGGTATCATTCTTTGACTCCGAAATAATTTTCTTGGTATCTTCACCTAGAAGTCTAGTGGTGCTATTCATAGACACTTCACTAGCCCACGCTACGAGCGTGCTAAACTAGTCCCGGCTATAGACTGGTTACTTGTACAGGATTCATATCATTTCGCTAACACTTGTTTATGAATACGAAAAATGTTAGTTCGCTGATCATCCACCGGAAGCCCGCGCTAAGAATGTCTATGGATACGGTCCTAGATGACCTCGGAAACTGTCCCATTTCGGCTGGCTGACGAAGCAAAGCACCAGCTCGTTTTTGTCACCACGTCCACACCCAATCACGGATCATAGCTGCATCCATCCACTCTTTTTCTTATACTCTCACATCTTCAGCATGGTTTTTCTTTTGTAGTTAACACAGGCGGTAATTTCCTCCCATACGCCGTTGCTGCTAGCATCACTGTACAGCACGTTTTCTCGTAACCCTTTGCATGCATTAGTACACTGATTTCTCTTTTTTAGTAACTGCTCTGTTCTTCGGTATATCAAGACAGAGAGGCGTCTGATCTGCATTACCTATTTGTGACAAATATTTCTAGTTCATTTGAATATAGTACATTATGCAACGAGCCTATAATGAAGGTAATTCAGAAGTGAGTATGGATATTTATGAAACGAGCGCAAGCGAGTTTCATAATTTTCATACGAGCTTCTTAATTACCATTATAGGCGAGTTTCATACGACTTTTTATGCTCGACCATATTTGTAACTTGATATTATTAATTTTTGAGCAATGTCCCGTATGTTGTGAAATGTGCGCAGACGCGAAAGTATTGATTTTTTCCGAGGAACAGATGTCCACATTGACCTTGCTAGGCCATAAGAATCTACAGAGATAACATTGAAATTAAATTAGACATTGGAAAACGAGATGACAAATTGAATTTATTTGAATATTATTTACAATTAACGCTAATTATTATAGTAACAGAACATAACCTTCTGCGACAGTATTGGATTTCCAGCCTCCGTGACTTTTCGCTAATTCTCTTTCGATTGCATATCCGAGAATAATCGATACTTGCGGTTTTATAACGGTAGAAAGCTGACCTGTCATTGGCTGAACAGTTGTAACCTGAGTCGTCATTGGCTGAAAGGCCTGACCTTTAATGAGTAGGTGTAGTTTAACGACATGCATTAAAGGTCTGCTACCAGGTGTATAATTACTACATTTCGGCATGGTCGAGCATAAATAAATTTATGAAATACTACAATTTTATGCTCAAAGTCTTGTGACATTCTTTGATAGAGAGATGTTCGTGTCCTAAATGACAATCACTTTCTTCTCATAAAACGACAGATCCAGTCTATGATTGCTTTAACTACAGTGGAATTGATGGCCACACTTTCTGCGATCGTGTTTTGTATTTTGTATGAAACCCCGACTCTATTGTTACCTAACTCAGTTACATATTCCAATAGTAAGTTCATTTCAATTGCTGAATACTGTCGCTTTTTGCGCCATGAAATGCCTTTTTGTTTTGTTTGGCGTTTCTAAAGTGCCTGCTTTTGTTTTCGCCAGTTACGCACGTTGAATACCGACACTGCAAAGTTATAAACGAGCGCAGGAGCGCTATTTTCGTGAACTGCACATTCAATCACTTTCAACTTAAAACTTGCTGTATAACATGAATGTTCAGACTTAGATTTGTTCATTGTAGTAATAAACACAACTGACACAGCTGACATTGACTGAAGAGTAATCGACTATAATGAATGGCGCTACGATGCTGTGAAATTCTAAATGTGTTTTTTTTGTGTGCTAAAAGGAACCAATCATGACATTAACTCGTTGAATAATTTCAAGGGAAAAATTGTTCCGTGGTCGGATATCGAACTCGGGACCTTTGGCTGAACGCGACAACGCTCTGCCTTGCTACCCAGGAACTCTACCAAACCTCAGCTCAATTATATTCCCTTTTTCATAACCACATACCTCAAGTGGGTTGACAAGACGTCAAAGACTCAATACCTTCAAAAACTTAAGCTGCCGTGCTGATTTCGTGACACCACTGTGCTAATCCCACATCCAGGGAGGTTCGCAATTTGTGGATGTGTCCAGTGTCTTTTCACAGAAAATATCCTTTCTCCTCTACACAGTATAGCAGGAATGAGAATCTTGAGAAAGGCTAGCCCCAAATCGAGGGAAATAGCATATCTAACATTAGTGCGACCGTTAATGGAATACGGAACTACGTGTTGGGATCCCTATAGAATATATCAGATAAATTCCTTAGATAGAATCCAGTATAGGGCAGCTAAATTTGTTAAAGGTAAAAGAGAAGATGGGAACGATACGATAAAAGAACTTAAATGGGAAACTTTGGAAAACAGACGTAGGAAAACTAGAATAACATCATTGTATAGAGCACATCTAGGTCAGAAAGCATGGGTAGACATAACGGCTCGGTTAGAAAAGCCAACGTACTATGGTAGGAACGATCATGATTTTAAAATCAAATGTAGGAAACAGAAAACGGATGTAGGTAAATTCTCATTTTTAAATAGAACTATAAATGATTGGAATGACCTACCTGCAGCGGTCTTTGAGGGCTGTCCTTCCTTAAGAAGATTCAAGAATAATTTAAAGAGTTGTGTATAAAGTGAAAATTAAAATTAAGATGACATTCAACATTTAATTTTTTAAGGTGACATGTATTTATCTAGCCTGACGAGTTTACTTCCTTGGTTTGAATTGTAAATTATTTAAAAATATCGTGTAAGAGAGCCTTAGACTAGAAATGTTTAGTTTAAATGTAGTTCTGTTTATAAGTATGCATAAGGATGTAATTATTTGACTTATTTGAACTGTTGTATCAGTGAAGCGAGGTGAGTCAGTGAAGTTATGGTTTTACAGTGCAGTGAACAGTTCCGATCAGTGATAATTTATAGCGTCAATGAAATGTGTTCTATAGTGTCAGTGAAATGTGTTACAGAGTGTCAGTGAAATGTGTGCTAAAGTGTCAGTGAAATGCGTCATAGTGCCACTACAGGGAATGAGATGAGAGTAAAGTGAAAGACTATTGAAACTTATGTAGGACCTATAGATAATTGTGTAGGTTGTGTTGTAAAATTAGGTGTTTTATTTTATGTTTTATTATTATTGTGTTAAATTGTATTGTGTATTCCTATTGTATTGTGTATAATATTGTATATGTGTTGTAAATTGTCTTATGTATTGTAAATTTTATTGTGTATAGCTTATCATTTTAACTGTGTATTGTTAATATTGTATATACCACTGCCACCGGGTGCTTGCCCACTTGCAGTGTAAATAAATACATACATACATATTAGCTCCCAATCATGGTAGAAGAGCTCGACCTTGATCACGAGCGCATAGCGCATCCACTGTAACGTAGACAACAGGGATGTACATGCACATGCAGCGAATAAAGGCAGCAATTATTACAATAACTTGAGTTACTAAATCTCTGGCTATGTAATAGGGCTAATTACTCAGTTATTTAATATACATGTACATATATAAACAAATCGAAAAGGGAAGAGTTTTTTAGGAACAAAAAGAGAAATAGGAAAAGTTAATTGTATGTAAACCATTTAATTGTTAAAAGCAATTATTTATTATGTAAATACTTCACTTCATTGGTTAGGAGAAACTAATAGGGTCTACCTGCTCGACGTGTGTGATCTCTAAGTACTTTCGAGTATTTGTTGAAAAAAATAATAATGGAAATATTGATTGAAATAGAGTATATTGGTTGTGTGATTGTGAAAATATAGTCCTTACTCTCCAGTCGTGATTATGTAATGAGTTTCCTTATAGTGATTTGTGAGATGCACGTAACACGAAACAAACAAATTGATTAAATTAAGATATTGAGAGCCATCATAATTTTTGGGGTCAATCATTTAAGGGGATATGTATGACTTTTAAAACTTCCACAATTTCGGTCAAAATTTGTGAAATTTAAACTATATAAACAGATATATAATATCATCTGTACAAAATTTGGTGCAATTAGGTCTAATAGATTTGAAATTATATTTTTAAGTATATTTTATAATGACGTTACTAAAAAAGCTCCTTGCATCAAAGTTTTCAAAATGTTTAGTTCATATTTGCTAAAAATCCTGAAAATAGTTATTGGAATAAAAGTGAATTAGCATTTTGAGTTTAGTAATAGTATAAGTTAAAGTGCAATCAAAGATGAAATATTATTTCTAAATTAAAGAAACACGTAGTCTAATAAAATTAAAATAAAGAAATAAAAGGAATCTAGATACAATCTACTGACCCAAATGTAAATTAATTTACCTTCGATGTCAATTCCGAAATGAATTTATTTCTCTCTTCTCCTGAATAATGCCTATATATTTTTTTCATGGTGCGTCTCATAATGCCGTTTTATGTTGCTTTTTTTGCAAATGATATTTTTTTTACACAACAAACACTGGACTTCACCACCACGTTCGAAGCATAAATATTGTATCTTCCACTCTTCCTTGAAAGCTTTAAGCTCTTCCGTTCCGTCATGATGCGCTGTGTTCTAAGATCTGTACATCCTTTAGCAATGTTTACAGGTAAAAGAGCTCCGCGCGCGCAGCGGGCATAAAATAGCTCTCGCTCGCAATTATTAGTCTCCATCTCAAGACTGCCGCATAGGCTTGTGAATCGGTAAAATATGGGAGGTAAAACAGGTAACGAAGGAGAAATCGTTGGACACAGATAGAGAGACTGATAAAAGACAAACAGGCGTAATGCCCAAAACAGCTTTTCTGTTAGTAGGGTTACAATACGGTCTTTTCTTTACTTTCTCGTTATGAAAAGTGTAGGGAAGAATTTACGTCAGGAAAGTCGGAAAATATTTAAGATAAATGACTGTTTTGGTGACATAACAATACTTGGGGTTTATGCGGTCAGTTCTTATTAGCAGGGGTTCAAACTCGACCTATAGCAATAACCAGTGTTTCTCGGAAGGAGGAGGAGGTCTAATTGACACCAAGTAATAAACTAAGACTGCCAGTGACACACTTTCGCCGCCTGACAAACAAAGTTGCTACTGAACACGACACTTCCACTTAACGCTGTTTGTTTCACGATGTAATAGGGTGGAGATGAGGGTGGAGGCATGGTTCGAATTATCAGCCTGTACCGCCCTCAAAGTGGGAAAACATTGGGTCTGTTGTGAATGGCAAGTTATAACATTACGTTTGCAGACGACGAAGTTAGTAAATTCCAATTTCTTTTTATACATCTTGATTACACAACTTTTAACACTGTCTCACTTCGGAATATGTATGATAAGAACTTTCTAGTGTTAAATTTTAACGTACCTTGTTAACATGTTTCGACCTATTTTCGGTCATCTTCGGAACTGGTCGTTGTTGGTCTTGGCGCCTCTTGTTTCCTGTGTGGGTGCGTTCGCAGTGTAGAGTCAAAGAGTGTGTGTGTTTTGAAATTGAGTTGTATGTTGAGAATATCGTTGGGGTGTGTTTTCGTGTGCCTGTATATTTCATATTGTTCTAGTGTGTTGAGTTTCTGGCTTTTGGGTTGGATGTGCAGTATTTCCATGTCTGTGTTGATGTCTCTGTAGGTGTGGTTGGCATTTGTGATGTGTTCTGCATATGTGGAGGTGTTTTGTAATTTTGTTATGGCTGTGATGTGTTCTTTGTAACGTGTTTGAAATGATCTGCCTGTCTGTCCTATGTAGAAGTTGTTGCAGGTGTTACATTTGAGTTTGTATACGTCTGTGTGGTTGTATTTGTTTGTTTGTGTTGTTTGTGTGTTGAGATGTTTTTGTAGAGTGTTATTTGTTCTGTATGCGATGTTGTAGTTTAATTTCTTGAATGAGGTTGCAATTTTGTGTGTGTTTTTGTTTTCGTATGTTAGTGTGATGTATTTTTTGTGTTCTTGTGTTTGTGTTGTATTCTTCTGTTTTTTGTGGTTTTGTTTTGTCTTACGTATTATGTTGTCTATTATGTTGGGGTTGTATCCGTTTTCTTGTGCTATGTATTTGATTGTGTTTAGCTCTTCGTTGTAATCCTGTTGGTTCATTGGAATGTTGTGTAGTCTGTGTACCATTGTTCGGAATGCAGCTTGTTTGTGTTGTGTTGGGTGGTTGGATGTGTTGTGTATGTGTGTTGTTGTTGTTGTTTTTCTGTATACTTTGAATGTGTGTTTGTTGTCTACTTTTGTTATTGTGATGTCTAGAAAATTTATGGATTTGTTGTTTTCAATTTCTAATGTGTAGTGTAGCTTTGGGTGTATTTTGTTTATGTGTTGATGTAGGTTTTGGTTAAAATTTACATTTTTCTAATATTAAATTCATTTTTGAGGTGAGAGAAATAATCTTATTTTTTTGTCAATATGTGATGCTCTGTCGATCACGTTTCAATAAGTAAGTTACAGGAAGAAACTGTAAACAACAAATAGGAAATAAATGGCATTTACCTGCGATAAGATTTCAAGACTACATCTCGACTTTCATATCATGCTTGAAATAATTCAAAGGCAAATTAACCTCTGAGATCACCTCAAGGGCGTCACACAATAAATTTGTCTTCCGCTTCCGGAAGCAACATTGGAATTGCTTTCGTTCAAGTTGCCCATAGGCAAGAGCTTGTAAGGGAATTTTTGTTTCATTTTCGCTGCGAAATTATTCGCTTTGCCTGTTTCTATATTACGTAATTTCCAAACAAAATGTGGAGAAGGAGTATATGCTAAAACAAGAGCGTATTGAGTCAGAAAAATTGGTGAACATATTTCTGATCTGTGCTTTAGCTACAAAAAGATTCTGGAAAAGATATTTGAACCTAACATTCAACAATTTTGTGGTATCTAATGAACCGAAATATGTCAAAGAATATATTACATTTCAATCAACTTTATTTCGACGCCACATCTTTCAAATGAAACCCAGTTGCGTTGAGAATCTATGTGATCAGTTTGTGAGGTATTTTGATGATCACTCACTCACTCACTCACTCACTCACTCACTCACTCACTCACTCACTCACTCACTCACTCACTCACTCACTCACTCACTCACTCACTCACTCACTCACTCACTCACTCACTCACTCACTCACTCACTCACTCACTCACTCACTCACTCACTCATGTAGATCTAGTATAATTATTGATATAGGACGTGTAAATTGTGAACCACAATACTACAACATTCATTAAATGTAAATTAGGTATTTAAAATTGTACCTATGCAATATCTTGGATTGGTGCATAAGTTTGTAGCGTAAATAGGCCTAAATACTTGGTTTCTATGGAAACTTGGACATCAGATGAATGAAAGTACAAAAAAAACACTACGAACTTATGTACTAATCCAATATTTACATTATGTACTATGCCATTACAATAATTACACATTAATTAAATATCTATACTATGGTGGCAGTATGGATTTACATCACTGCATACTGGGTTCGTATCCTATTTCTCAAACATAGTCTGAAAAACAATCACGTAAACAAAGAAAGGAATATAATCCATAATGTAATAAAGGAAGAGGAATGGTTTATTTATTTTTCCAAAACTTCTTCCATTGAGTAATAACATTTAAAGATTACGTATTTTGAGAATTTCTACCCTTTATATTTTCTGGTAGTTTATTGAAATATTAGGACCCTGTTATTGATGGGTTAGTTGGAAAAAGTTTGAGATTGTGCGTTGTTACATGATAATTTCTTTCTTGGTCCAGTGTTCCAGGCATGAATTTTGTTTGACACTGATATGTTATTTGTCTTGCTTTTTACATACATTATTGTTTAAAATGTATACAAGAAATACAGAATGAAGATCCTCGGACACTTAAAGGTTACTATGATGAGGATGATGTTGATAATGTCAGTAATGATGATAGTGTGTATGGTTTCTGTTGAAGAAAGTACTATGGAAATTTTCATGTCAATGTATTTATTTACGTTCATTATATCACTATTGCTTTGAAGTGATTATGCACGTATGCCATAAAAATAAAATTCATGGCTTAATATTATTAATAATAATAATAGTAATAATAATAATAATAATGAATTGTGGTTTCATATATCCGTTGCCTTACTCTCACACGTGCACGTGACACTAGACGCACAAGGTAGTTGACCATGTTAAATCGATTGTCCCATTTAACGGAGTTGTCGTGTTGCTTGGCAGAGTCCTAGAAGAGCAGGCAAAACTGTGTATGTGGAACTGATAGTGAGTCGTTGGGAGTCAACTCAACTTCCTGTTTTGACTTTCAAATTTCTGTTACAGGATCTAGGAAGAATCCCACAAACCCCATACTCATCCCGTAGTTAGTGAGTAGAAAGATACTGAAGTACAAGAATTAGAATTTCAAAATGTAGGCCTATTACGTGTAGGCCGCTCTATTATGGGACCTATGATAATAATAGCTCTGTATTTCTTTTACATAAGGCTTGAAAAACCTCAACAGCGACCTTGTCCGCTATGAAGTTCGGTGTGGATATTTCAAATGAAAAATCCCAGGCCCATCTGCCATTCGAACCCCGGACAGACTAGGCCTACTCTCTACTGATGGTCTAGACCACGCACCCACAGGGACTCATAACTCATGAACTCTTCACATAACTTCCTTTTTCGTCACAAAAGACTTCAGGAATTGGACTGTACATAAAAATGGGTGTAAGTGCCAATATCTTTGAAAATTAATTTTTCCAAAATACAGACGTGGACAAATTATTAACAAAATTGACGATTTTTATGACAATTCTGTTTACAAAATTTGACTTTTCAGTTTAGACTACAATTGACAATTTTGCATATTTCTATCATTACAGTAGACAGAAATATGCAAAGTTTAAACTGTAGTTTAAATTGAAGAGCTTAATTTTGTAAAAGTATATAATAAAAATCTTCAATTTTGTTAATAATTTGTAAATTAGCAAAAATGTCAACTACAGTCTAAATTGAAGAGTCAAATTTTGTAAAACTGTAAAATAAAAATCTTCAGTTTTGCTAATAATTTGGAAATATCCAAAATGTCAACTGTATTCCAAATTGAAGAATCGAATTTTGTAAAAATATATAATAAAAACCTTCAGTTTTGCTAATAATTTGTAAATATGCAAACATATCAAATGTAGTCCAAATTGAAGAGTCAAATTTTCTAAAAATATACGATACAAATCTTCAATTTTGCTAATAATTTGGAAATATACAAAAATGTTAACTGTAGTCTAAATTGAAGAATCATATTTTGTAAAAATATATAATAAAAATCTTCAATTTTGCTAATAATTTGTCCACGTCTGTAGTCTCTGGCTCAATTTAGTAAGAAAATTGGATATTCCATTCTAATTTTATTTAGAACCTAACTTCTCCCACAGATGTACAATAGTGGCAAAAAAAAAAAACCAGACCGACCCTTGTAGCTGATTGCAGAGCCTTGTTCACTCCAGAGCACGATAGACTCGGAAGGAAACTTTTTTTTTTGTTACTTATTCAAATTTATTCCCAATACTTTTCAATTGCAGCGATATTTTACTACTTCATTAACTTATTATTCCCAGAACATGAATTTTACCAGCAATCGAAAAGTATTGGGAATAAATTTGAATAAGGAACAAAAAAAAAATTTCCTTCCCAGGCAGGATTCGAACCACGAAAGTCTTAGTTACCACTTTATCGTGCCCTGGAGTGAACAAGGTTCCGGAATCAGCTACAAGGGTAGGTCCGGTTTTTTTTTTTGCCACTACTGTACAGAATGTATGACATTACATTACTAGTTGCACAAAAAAACTCTGTTTTTTTCTTCGGCACTTACCTGTACAACGTTTTTATATTAAGTTTTCAATTATAAAGCGCGATTGAACGTTGTGAATTGCTTGTGCCTATAATATTTCTACAGGGTGTTTAAAAAAATACGGGGCATAATTTCAGGTATGTATTTCCCACATGTAGACAATCAAAATAGTTCATTACAACATGTGTCCGGAAATGCTTTATTTCCGAGTTATGGCCTTCAAAACATTGAAATTCGCCGGAACGTTTTTCTTTCCGCAGGTCGTTGCCGTCAAAGGAGACATTAAGAGGGCACTCTGACAGTTCATTCCGAGGCGAAGGTTACATTCAGTGTTGTGTAGGCGTTAGACTGTGCGACATGTATTCAAATCAAGAGCTGACAGAGATACACTTCATGTACGGTAAGGCGGACGGCAATGCTGCGCTGGCTCGTCGTTTGTACCAGAAGAGGTACCCACAGCGACAATGTCCAGATCGGAAGACATTTGTACGTCTCCATTACCGTCTGTGCGGGTATGGAAAATTTAACTCTCCTGGTTTGGGAAGGGGACGACCAAGATCTACAACTCCAGAAGTACAGGAGGAGATTCTGGATTCAGCACACGAAGGGTAGCGTTGCAAGTCAATGTTCCTCATACGACTGTCTGGAGACTGTTGAGAGAGTATCAATTGTATCCTTATCATTTGCAACGTGTACAGGCCCTGTCACCAGCAGATTATCCATACGCAATACTCCTGGAGTTTGGGATAGTGTTCGCAGGTCAATGAGACATCGATGTGAGGTCTGTATTCAAGCAGGAGGTGGACATTTTGAACATCTTCTGTAATGACAACGACCTGCGGAAAGAAAAACGTTCCGTTGAATTTCAATGTTGTGAAGGCCATAACTCGGAAATGAAGCATTTCCGGACACATGTTGTAATGAACTATTTTGATTGTCTACATGTGGGAAATACATACCTGAAATTATGCCCCGTATTTTTGAAACACCCTGTATAAATAAAACAGTAATTCAAAGTGTCTCCGGTGGGATTATGTCGTATTTTCCTGCTGTATGTGTCGGTCTTATGCCGTACGTGATCTTTTCAGAGACTCGACGTGCCGTCTTAGTCCTTATTTTCCTGACTTTTCTCAAATACATCAGCGAAGACGTGGAACTCACGGAACGTGATTGTCGCGATGTCAGACGCTACCAGACAGCTCATAGAGGTTAAATTCAACGTCAGAGCTCCGCAAATTGTGGTCCGTGTGCCCCATATTGTATTTTTTTCTGCTGTCTCAAACAAAGTGACCATACAATTATGTGAATGTACTGTACGTGCGAGCTATTCCATCTCAAATCGACCGAAATATAGAGAAAATTGACCTTGCAATTTCTAAATACAATGAAACTTTTTTTGTACTTAGAGAACTGCTTTGTGCAAAGTTTTAGGCATCAGAACTTCATAGTGTTTAAATTAAAAATATTTAAATTTATCGTATTTTCATAAAATTAGCAACTTTAAACTGTTGTAGCTACGACACCCTTTTACCCAATGATCAAAATCATGGTTTATTTTGATGCTGAGAAATTAAAGTTTATATTGACATATAAACACATTTTTTTTTTACTTTTTATGGAAATGGAGAAATTTAGATTTTTCCTCATTAAGACGCCTTTGCTTAGGAAAAAATATTTAAAAAATATATAGTTAGATTCCGGATTGAAAGTACAAATAAACACATTTTTTACTGATGGTATGTTGATAAGCAAGTATTGAAAATATCAAATAAAGAAAATAAAATAGTACGCGAGTGAACTAACCAGCTGACTATGAGACGGGAGCTAGCCGAGACAAGCAAGGCCTGGAGACAAACACGTGATGTTTCGTCTAGTAGTGCATAGCTAGGCTAGCTTTATCACCAGTTTTCATAAACACAGGAGTAAAATGACACCTAACGCTCGCTTATCTTCAGCTCTCGGCCAGTGCGTGCGGTACTCCCCGTTCAAGTCCAGGCGTGTGAAAATAATTTATTTAATACCCTCAAAACTTATTCCCATACTACTAAGCAAACAATGCCGAATCCCTCTTAATAATGCAAGGTTTTTTCTCAATATTTTTTTGTATTTTTACAAATTGTCAAAAAGCCTAAAAGCAAGTAAAATCAGATTATCTGTCTCTCTGTGTACAATAAAAATAAGGATTACTTCTTAACAGACCTACCAAATGTCAGCTTCAAAATGAGCTCCCGTTCAATGTTCTGCAGTAAATGGTTCCAGAGTTCTGAGCGCTGAAAGAGGCTTGTTTTTCTAAAATACGCTAAATTTGTCGCTCAATAGTACGAAAACCGTTTGACTTTCGATAGTATATTTTTTTTAAATGCACTCTCCTCAGCACCTTCTATAAATAGGGAAAAAATTAGAGTATAAAAAATTCGACGTTTTTTATTGATCGATTTCATATGGAATAGCCGTACGTAAGCTCACTGAAAATAAGTGTATTAATGATAATGTATATATGTCTTTCAAAATATTGTTGTTCATGTCCGAATATGTATTATTGCTAAATGATATCTCTATTATCATGTCGTGAATGTACAGTAGAATGTATGTTAAGCTTACTGGAAATAACAATCTGTTAATTTTAAAAGAAGTTTCTCTGAAAATATTCTTCAAGTCCAATAATAATACTGCAGGGCCTGTTCTGTAACATAAAATAAAAATAAAATAATTAATATACAGTACCTAATATGCACGAGTATTTGTAAGACGTCATTTTGAAGTCATATTTAAGAAACTGGGTGTGACATAAGCAGGCGTAAAGCGGACAAGGATACAAAATTCTCCAATCCTTATATATATATATTTTTTTTTTTCTATTTCCATAAGGTTGATTCTTTGATACGAGCGATAAAGAGTTAAACTGTAACTCACCATGAGACCCCAAGGGGTTCAGACTGGGAATAAGATAATTCCCTATTTATCGTTAACTGTCTTTAGATGTCAAGCAAAAGCACATGTGGACAGGAAATTACACTAAATTTGTGTCAGCACAACTTTAGATCAAAGTAGAATATTGAGTCTATGCTACACTGATGTAAAGGGACCGAGGAGATGTTTTTGTTTAGCTGAACTACAAGACAAAACTAATTAAAAACAAAAACAGTAACAGCGTATTCCGAATCTCACCGGTCCGGTGGCATCAATGACGTCAGGTTGCAACGAAAATAAGGAACAAAACTGCTGGAAGAATCGATGCTGTCATGGCGACTGTGTAAGTGGTTATCTGTGCTACGCTAGCAAAATTTTGCGAAATTTCCGTACTGCCATCTCGTTCAAATAAAAGAGATCATAAACAACTTATTTCATGAACCGGTAGTAATAACTGGTCCGTTGACATGTTCGCTCATAAGCCATTAACATATTGTTTTTACGTTGTGCTCATTACAAACAATACAGCAGAACACACCGCCATGACACAACAGTGCACGATGTCATTCGTCTGCTAATTCCCGCCCTATACAAGAACCAATCAGATTCACTGATGACGGCTGATGGAGCCTGCCACCACTTCTGCAAGTTGATGGCACCGGTGCGACACCGGTGGAGCATCAATGACGTCATCGGTGGAATTCGGAACACCGTGATGCCATCGGATTGCTCACCGGTGAGATTCGGAATACGCTCTAAGGTACACGATATCTTTTCTCTTCGGTGCCTGATCTTCAGCTGTTTTAAATTCTGTTAATCTTGGCAGGTTGTTTTGGCTAAGAATTCATGTAAGTGACACTATGTAAAGATTCATATTTAGGGACTAGGAAAGCTTAGTAAAGACAGTAATTCGCTTTGTTTTTCCGTACTTGAGTTGCCGAGATCTCCTTAAGTCTGAAGCAAAAAGGAAAACGCGAGCAATGCCGGGTGCTTTTAGCTAGTTTCTTATAAATGATAGTCAAGATGTCTTGCAACATCACCGCAGTGAGATATGTCCGTGGCAGAACCTTCAGTACTACCCGTTGTCGCCATCCCGGCTGCAGCGAGACTGAAACACTTGGCCACGTACTGGGGTTCTGTAAGAAGGGAGAGCTACTGCGTAACAACAGACACCATCGTGCCCGTACAGCAATTGCCAACCTGCTAAGAAACAGAGGATGGGAAGTACATGAGGAGATTCATTGTGTATCTGAAGATGATTCTCATAGAAGAGTTGATATACCTACCTACTTATTTATTTACTTATTTATTTATTTACTTACCTATCTACCCAGCTATCTACCTACTTACTTACCTACCTACCTACTTACTTACCTACCTACTTAGTTACCTACCTACATACTTACCTACCTATCTACTTAGTTACCTATCTATCTACTTACTTACTTACCTACCTACCTACTTATTTATTTACTTTCTTACTTACCTACCTAGCTACCTACCTACTTACTTACCTACCTATCTACTTTCTTACTTATTTACTTAGTTACTTACCTATCTACCTACCTGCCTACTTACTTACCTATCTACCTACTTTCTTACTTATTTACTTATTTATTTAGTTACTTACTTACCTATATACCTAGCTACCTACCTACTTTCTTATTTATTTAGTTACTTACTTACCTATCTACCTACCTAGCTATCTACCTACTTACTTACTTACCTACCTACCTACTTATTTACTTATTTATTTAGTTACTTACCTATCTACCTAGCTACCTACTTACCTACCTAGCTAACTACCTACTTACCTACCTACCTACTTACTTACCTATCTACCTACTTTCTTACTTATTTACTTATTTATTTAGTTACTTACTTACCTATATACCTAGCTACCTACCTACTTTCTTACTTATTTATTTAGTTACTTACTTACCTATCTACCTAGCTACCTACCTAGCTATCTACCTACTTACTTACTTACCTACCTACCTACCTACTTATTTACTTATTTATTTAGTTACTTACCTATCTACCTAGCTACCTACCTAGCTATCTACCTACTTACTTACCTACCTACCTACTTATTTACTTATTTATTTAGTTACTTACCTATCTACCTAGCTACCTACCTACCTACTTACTTACCTACCTACCTACTTTCTTACTTATTTACTTATTTATTTAGTTACTTACTTACCTATATACCTAGCTACCTACCTACTTTCTTACTTATTTATTTAGTTACTTACTTACCTATCTACCTACCTAGCTACCTACCTAGCTATCTACCTACTTACTTACTTACCTACCTACCTACTTATTTACTTATTTATTTAGTTACTTACCTATCTACCTAGCTACCTACTTACCTACCTAGCTAACTACCTACTTACCTACCTACCTACTTACTTACCTATCTACCTACTTTCTTACTTATTTACTTATTTATTTAGTTACTTACTTACCTATATACCTAGCTACCTACCTACTTTCTTACTTATTTATTTAGTTACTTACTTACCTATCTACCTAGCTACCTACCTAGCTATCTACCTACTTACTTACTTACCTACCTACCTACCTACTTATTTACTTATTTATTTAGTTACTTACCTAACTACCTAGCTACCTACCTAGCTATCTACCTACTTACTTACTTACCTACCTACCTACTTATTTACTTATTTATTTAGTTACTTACCTATCTACCTAGCTACCTACCTACCTACTTACTTACCTACCTACCTACTTTCTTACTTATTTACTTATTTATTTAGTTACTTACCTATATACCTAGCTACCTACCTACTTTCTTACTTATTTATTTAGTTACTTACTTACCTATCTACCTACCTAGCTACCGACCTAGCTATCTACCTACTTACTTACTTATCTACCTACCTACTTATTTACTTATTTATTTAGTTACTTACCTATCTACCTAGCTACCTACTTACCTACCTAGCTAACTACCTACTTACCTACCTACCTACTTACTTACCTATCTACCTACTTTCTTACTTATTTACTTATTTATTTAGTTACTTACTTACCTATATACCTAGCTACCTACCTACTTTCTTACTTATTTATTTAGTTACTTACTTACCTATCTACCTAGCTACCTACCTAGCTATCTACCTACTTACTTACTTACCTACCTACCTACCTACTTATTTACTTATTTATTTAGATACTTACCTATCTACCTAGCTACCTATCTAGCTATCTACCTACTTACTTACCTACCTACCTACTTATTTACTTATTTATTTAGTTACTTACCTATCTACCTAGCTACCTACCTACTTACTTACCTACCTACCTACTTTCTTACTTATTTCCTTATTTATTTAGTTACTTACCTATATACCTAGCTACCTACCTACTTTCTTATTTATTTAGTTACTTACTTACCTATCTACCTACCTAGCTACCTACCTAGCTATCTACCTACTTACTTACTTACCTACCTACCTACTTATTTACTTATTTATTTAGTTACTTACCTATCTACCTAGCTACCTACTTACCTACCTAGCTAACTACCTACTTACCTACCTACCTACTTACTTACCTATCGACCTACTTATTTATTTATTTATTTATTTATTTATTTATTTATTTATTTATTTATTTATTTATTTATTTATTTATTTATTTATTTATTTATTCTGGTGTAGTTAAGGCCATCATTAGTAGTTTAATAACAATCCGTCTTCTAATCGTAGGCGAGAGCCGCTTGATATTTAAGTGGTAATGTATATATTCCAAAATAATTCAAATGTCCCATTTTCATGCAGAAAATACAGCACTGATCTCAAATTAGAGAGCTGCCCTGATCTTTAATAACACACAGTTCTGAAATTCATTCATTATTATTTCACCATGTTAATTTACTCTAAACTCGCCTTACTAATATTGTGGATGAGCTGTCATTCACATCTGTGACAACTTATCTCTCGCGGTGTGTCTATTTTCGATTACTTTCCATTTTTAATTCAACTTTCTATTTCACGATAAAGTTATTAGGTTTGTATATTTGATGTTAGTTATCGACAGTCCGTAAAATATAAAACTGGGAAATAATATTCTGCATGAACTACCTTCATCTGTCAATATTCGCATTTTACAGTTGCAGAGTTGCCTCGTAATAGAGGGCGCCAGACATCCTCTGTAAATTACTGTGCTTCAGTTGAAGCTGTAATTGAAGTCGAAATTGATTCCAGATTTATCTCTTCCTTTCGACGTACGCGCGGACACAAAAACGTATTTTATTTAACTACGCAACACACAGTAGGCCTACTGCTATGTAATAGCCTGCTAATTACTACAAATCTTCCAGCTTAAGTAGTGGCGTACGCGTTACAAATCCAGCAGACCTGGGTTTAATTTCCAGCTCGATAAATCTCCCATTGGGATCGACTGCGTCTCCTTATTTTGTACAGTCTCAACCTGTGATTTAACGCCATGCTCGATACACGTCACGGAAGTTATGTTACCAGTGGCGTCTCTGAATAAAAGCAGTATGTGCTGCAATTTACATTATTAAATGAAGTACAATGCTATTAAAATGTCATACTTACTTACTTATGGCTTTTAAGGAACCCGCAAGTTCATTGCCGCCCTCACATAAGCCCGCCATCGGTCCCTATCCTGTGCAAGATCAATCCAGTCTCTATCATCATATCCCACCTCCCTCAAATCCATTTTAATATTATCTTCCCATTTACGTCTCGGTCTCCCCAAAGGTCTTTTTCCCTCCGGCCTCCCAACTAACACTCTATATGCATTTCTGGATTCGCCCATACGTGCTACATGCCCTGTCCATCTCAAACGTCTGGATTTAATGTTCCTAATTATGTCAGGTGAAGAATACAATGCGTGCAATTCTGTGTTGTGTAACTTTCTCCATTCTCCTGTAACTTCATCCCTCTTAGCCCCAAATATTTTCTTAAGAACTTATTCTGAGACTCCCTTGATCTCTGTTTCTCTCTCAAAGTTGGAGTCCAAGTTTCACAACCATACAGAACAACCGGTAATATAACTGTTTTATAAATTCTAACTTTCAGATTTTTTGACAGCAGACTAGATGACAAAATTTTGAATTAATTCTTTATAAGTTCCATAAGTCAAGTATCGACAAATAAAAATTGATAATATTCAGTCATATAACTTGTTTTTAATGTAAAATACTATAATAGTTACTTTACATTATATTATTAACATTGTATTGTGAACGTTTTCGCCAAATCATGACATCTTCAGATATAAATATTCGATATCTTATGAAAACATGGGATACATATTAAAATGTGTGAAAATATCCAAAAGAATAATAAAGATAAAAAGTTAAAAATATAAACAAGATAAAACAACAAATTAATGATACTTATCTCGAAAAAGAAGAAAAAAAACGAGCAAAATTGTATTCAAATTTTTTTGTTTGAAATATCCCAAAGAATAACCCCCTCAAATTAATGACTTTACATACCGCTCATCCTGCATATCTTGTATCTATTTCAAACACTTTTTCAGACTTTACAGAAGTCTTTACCCAGCTCATCGTCTCCCGATCTTGTGATATTTCATGGCCTTCGCGTTCACCCGATTTGACAGCTCAAATTTTTACTTATGAAGTATTTTGAACATACGTTATATTACATTGAATAGCTGAAAAACAAGATTCGCCATGAAACTGAAAACATTGGTGAGGAGTTGCGTGTTCGTGTCATGACAGAAGCAATGCACTACAAGTGCAGGAAGTCGCCTTAAGGATGTGATGTGGTTTAAAAAATAACTTTGCTTGTGTAAATAAAACACAAGTTATAAATGTGCTATTCGGTTATTTAATTACATATTACCAATTTCATCGATTCTAGATAACTTTGCAGATGAAATAATAGCGTCGTTAAATAATCGATAAAAAGGCTAATGAAAGCTGATGAATAATTGATTGCTTCCGAAGTTACCTTCTGACGAATTGACTCTAGTTTAATTTCAGAGAGGTGCATATTTATCTCTCTTTCATGGGCAATGACTGATGTGTTTTGCTCACTTTTCTTTTAAGGGGAGAGGATGGTGTTTTTTTAACTTTTTTCCTATTTGGTGTAAAATATTAATTTTTTGTATGTAGAGAGCTCATAGCTGTAGCAACTCAACTAAAAATAAATATTTTGAAAAAAAATATTTGGTGGCTCAGATTTGAAAAAAAAATATATACCCATTGCAGTATTTTATTAAAACCGATATATCTAAACCGATTTTAAAGATAGATTCAAACAGTTTTTTGCAATGTATTTGCAAAAGCATGTTCTACAAACTGTAACAAAATTTTGATATTAGTCCCTAAGTTTGTAAAATAAACAATTAAAATTTAATAATTTTCTGATTTCCTTTCTTGCAAACAAATGGACGTATTTTTAAAATGAAATCAATTAACATAATTCTGTTACAGAGAAAAGTTTTCTAATAGTCTAAAGAATGTGTGTTGTAAATTTCATACATGTATCTGTAATAGTTCAGAAATTATATCCATTTTTGTCTGGCAATGCAGCAAAAAAAATGAAGTTAACGTAGATCGATAAAAGGGGGCGAGTGAAGTTTAAAAATGACGTCTCAACATCTGATAAGGGCACAGATACCAACGACATGTTATGCAATGCATTCCACACATCACAGAGTATTTTAAAGTTTTTTTTTTTTTTTTTTTTTGAAAATTCAGTTTACCGGAAACAACAATAAAATGGAGTGAGTGATTTAAAAATCCATAAAGCAGGAAGTTTAACAATGGCGTCTCAATATCTGATAAGGGCACAAATACCCACAAAATATTATGCTATGCATTCCACACATCACAGAGTATTTTAAAGAATTTTTTTTTTAATTTACTCATTTTTCACCAAAAAATACAATCCACTCCCCTTAAAGAGGAAAATTACTATTGAAATGAAATAACTCTAGTTCTGAATATCCAGTCATGTTGAGCAGCAGAAAGTTTCACTATCTTGTAAAACCCTACCCAACGAAAGGTATCGATTACTTCTTATTTAGTAATTTCATTTCCTTAGAGAGCGAACGTAACGACCTGGCACGCAGTCTGCCACTCTTCTGTTATTAGAGCGCGGGTATTTAAGAGGGGGAGGTTATTAAATGTATAAGAGCTGCAGCAAGTATGCGGGGGAGGAAGTAGGGCATGGCTCTGGACGACAGCCAGAAGTGCATAGACATAAAAGTTTGTGGTGATTTAGGAGAACGAGCGACGGTTTGGATAGCCGGAATTCAGATTCTACGTCTATGGTGTGCGGAACGCCTTCTGAAGCCCGCCAGGAATGTAGTTCATGGTATCGTAATCGAGGAGTGAAATGCGGCCTGGTGTAAACAGCGCTTCAACCGCAGTTCTAACATTACGTCTTCTGAGTACACCTGGACGTTATCGATCTCCTGCACCAGACAGACACGGGGGATTTCCGTGATGGAGTCAGCACGGTGAACATCAAACCCTAGGCAGAATTGGATTTCACCACGTTTGCTTTTCCTTTAACATAATCTTCACCTTTTATGACGATCAACTTATGTTAGACGTATGGACTAGACTCAAGGTACGGTCACACGTCGCTACTTTTGCTGCGCAATTTTTGTACTCCAGCTGCAAAAGTTGCGTGTCGTGTTCACACGTAAGCCAAAAGTAGCGCGCTGCACGCTATTTTTCGTGCTGCGCAACCCGAGTGCAGCAAAAGTTGCAACTGGAGGTTGCGAGTCTGTTCACACACAAGGCGCTACTTTTGCAGCCGCAGTCATGCTGCAGGTTTCCATCTCCGTGTTGACTTCTCAATATACATTTTGTGGTTATGTTCGCATTATTAATAAACTCATGCGAAAGCTTCCTTATCTATTATTTGCTTTTCTGTCGTATCTAGTATTCAGAAATTGACATTATTTTTACTATAAAGCTTTTAAAAACCCCTACATACTTAAATGATAACCAACAGCATATTCACGTAATCAATGTTGGCAACCCTCCTGTTTGGAACTACGCTACGGAAAATTTAAAAAATGAATTATAAAAAGGTAAAAGGTAAAGGTATCCCCGTAACATGCCATGAAGGCACTTGGGGGGCATGGAGGTAGATCCCCATGCTTTCCATGACCTCGGCACTAGAATGAGGTGGTGTGGTCGGCACCACGCTCTGACCGCCTTTTACCCCCGGGAAAGACCCGGTACTCAATTTTATAGGAGGCTGAGTGAACCTCGGGGCCGTTCTGAAAGTTTGGCAACGAGATATCGTCAGCAAATATGCTCAGACTGTGTTGTGCATTTAATAACTGTTACAAATAATTTATTTTCATCACATCTAACATTAAAATATATCCAAACAATAAAAGTATCATTGGCACATTTGGGTGGCAACACTTGTCGCAACCGCAGCAAAAGTTTCAACAAAACCGATATCAAAAATGCTGCGGCTGCAACCCTGAGAACCCTGTTCACACGTCTCTACTTTTAAGTTGCGCGCAGCATGGAAAAGTAGCGAGCTGCAGGTTCGGCAGCGCTACTTTTCGGGTTGCACCGTTGTTCACACGTCGCAGTACGAGAGTTGCGCAGTTTTTTGTACTGCAGCGCTGCAAAAGCAGCGACGTGTGACCGTACCTTTACAGAGGTCCTTATCGGGCGGGACATGGAACGTCCATAAGCACTTCAGCCCAAGTAGGCTTTTTGTGCACCCGTGACGGAATGACCATTATCGGCCGCACTACGCATTCATATCCGTATATCTTACCTTTCGTTGTGGTTTTCCTTTCCCCACACATCTACAAGTGTTGTTGTGTTCGTGTCAAGTGGGAAGAAGCATCGGAAAGGGTTGTTATGTTCTCCTCCCAAAAAGGCTCGATCTTGGGCATTGCTGCTGTGATACACCGTGCACTCTGATTATGAAATCACTCACCACTGGTCTGTCACCTCTCGCCGCTATTCAGCTGTCGTGTGATTCCTGACGCACATGACGTCATCGAAATTCGTTATCAGAGGTCGGAAACAATCCTGTATATCAGGCCTGCACAAGGTTTGCGCTCTCCGAGCCGGCTCACAGCTCATGAGCGGAATGCAGATATTAGCTGCGCTCAGTATAGGGTGGACTGGAAGAAGGGGTAATCTCGTACAAAATATACACAAAAGGAAATACAGTACTAGTAAGAGTGTCTATGAAATGAATTCCCGTTTAGTGTTTGCAAAACTATCTTGGACTATTATTAATTAATAAAACAATACTTATTTTACAGAAATAATAGAAATTCTATAGTTACTTAAATATACAATATAATTTTGTTATATTTTTAGTTATCAGTACATCAAAACGGGGTTTTATGCTGTTGGCAGCTGAAAGGAACAGTAGCCTACTGATCGTAATGAAACGTCAGTTACAGATGTTCGATGTCTGCCTTTATTAAAGTTGATTATAGAAAACAGTTGCTCACAAATATAAATGTTGAGCCAAACATAGCAATCATTTTCACAGCCAGCCTGTGTAGTCGTGGATATTATTGCTAATGTTCAGTCTTGTAAAACTCAACCAGGCTAGTAGTATTATTCAAACGATCTTTAGTCCTTAGGTCACATTGAAGATCAATAAGTTCGAGCTGTAAATCGTTAAATGTTAAATGTTATGTTCCGTCTTTTAGATTCCTCCATACTGTACTGTAGCAGTAGGTAAGCAACGTGAAACAGTTACTGAGAATAGGCCTACACACTGCACTCCACTAGATAGCTGAGTGGTCGTTTCCCTCTTCTCTACCTATAGCAAGTCTATGTCATTCTGAAGTATCTTCCTCTCCGTTTCGGCGAGCGGTAAACACCACTCTCCCGCTCCGAAGGAGCGCGCGCGCTCGTCGAGCGCTGTTTGTGCAGGTATGCTGTGTATCATAGACATTGGAGGTGGTATTCCAAATATTTCAGAATCTTAATAGATAAAAGAGGACGAAAAATGACAGCCTTCATATCCGGTACTGCGTTTCAACGTTGTTTTTTAGTAGGTTATTTTATGACGCTTTATCAACATTTTAGGTTATTCAGCGTCTGAATGAGATGAAGGTGATAATGCCGGTGAAATGAGTCCTGGGTCCAACACCGAAAGTTACCTAGCATTTGCTCATATTGGGTTGAGGAAAAACCCCGGAAAAAACCTCAACCAGGTAAGTTGCCCCGACCGGGAATCGAACCCGGGCCATCTGGTTTCGCGGCTAGACGTGCTAACCGTTACTCCACAGGTGTGGACTTCAACGTTGTTATCATGAAGTAATTAGGCCTAATACACTTAGACCTTTTGTTTCCACATTTTACGCTGGTTGAATTATCCAACATTTCCGAGCTTGTTGTTTCGCCTTTATAATAGCAGACATAGATAAATTCGTATAATTTAAACACTACTGTGTTCAATAGAATGCAGGTGAGGAACTGAAAGGATTAGATAGGAAATAATTCTGGTTATGAAATGAATTGTCGCAATATTTGCCGACACTGCAGCCTGAATAGCTGGGTAATTGTGCCGCCATTGTCACCGGCTCTTGATGGTGACTTAATCACACGGTGTCGGAAGAGCGCGGCTTATAATCTGCTTGGATAACACAGCAGCGAGCTCAAAGGTCAGTAAGTTGCTATTGATCGAGTGTGGCAAGTTTGTTGGACGAGTTTCTCGTGGCATATCCCCACGTTGCACATCAACTGCACACCGGCAGTCTGCATCGCTACTCTTGAATCTCCAAGGCTGCGATCTCTCCTAACCTTCACCCCTCTACATACACAAATGGTTAAAAATGTCCATAATATGAAGGAAAGTTGTCAGATGCACGTGTAGACACAGTTTTCCGTACCGGTGACCCGGTTTCAAATCGCGTTTAGTCCAAACGCAACTTTAATGGATAGTGACTGATTTGAAACAGTTTTTGTGCGAGGTCGTGCGTATTTGCTTGGTTTCCGCACAAAACCAATCCGCGGAAAGTCTAAAATTCCACATTCAGTATTCCCAACCTAACACACATAACAATTTCCCTCTTCTTACCGCTTAAGTGACATATTGATTTTACTGCTTTAGGCTTTTAACATATTATTTTCAGAGACGTTCAATATAGTAATAATTATAAATTGGAAACTTAGCACTGCAATTTCACCTAAATTGCACTGTTAATTATTGTTTTTAAATATTTGCAAAAATTAACTAAACTCTACAACTCCACTAAAGTTATTGCATTCGTGATGCAAGTAACATTAAGGAAGCTGTGAAAAAATCAACAAGATTCCAGACTCATCATAGACTGGGGGGGGGGGAAGACAGACGTATATCACGGCCTGCTGGAGTATAATAAACATAGAAAACATTTTAAAGCAACAATGTTGAAGATAGATATTTTTGTTTTGGAAGTTTGCCGTCATTGAACAGAAACCAAGATGGAGATTTCATTGCAACTAATTAGAAATTCCTCTTTGAGGTATGTAATAAACGATCTTCGCACAAAATAATGTAAGATACACGAGCGGTATGTTTTCTTTCAATTCTCGGAAATTAAAAAAACTCAACTATGTTTCGCTTTTTCAAACTTTTCCTCGAACATGAAAACTTCAACACACCGCTCTTGTAACGCATATTAC
The DNA here is from genome assembly GCF_040183065.1 of Periplaneta americana. Lineage (NCBI taxonomy): Eukaryota > Metazoa > Arthropoda > Insecta > Blattodea > Blattidae > Periplaneta > Periplaneta americana. The sequence continues at coordinate 3,309,708 of NC_091127.1, read as the reverse complement.
TATATCGGTGTCATTATTCCACTATCACTGTTAACATGATAATAACAACATGGGTTTTCAAATTATTCAGGACAGCTCCTTGTAGCTTTCGCATTCTCCGATCAGGGGCGCCATGCAGTTTTATGACCATCATCAAGTATTAGGCCTAGTGGCTTGCTGCGTTTTCCTACGATTGCTGAAAAGCGGGTACTAGAAACGGGAGTACCCTGCAAAAACCTACCTTCAGATACAGTATTCATTCACCACAAATTCCAGTTGGACTCACCGGAATTCGAACCCGGGTTCCAGTATGGAAAGATGACACTATAGCTGTTCGGCTAATGATGCATCCGTCTGTCAATGTTTAAAAGGATTTTCGCAGGGTACTCCAGTTTCCCCTACCACTGCTGTTCATACAGCGCTATGCAGTTCGCCTCACAAGGTTCACCAGGGGCAACGCCTGCGCGCGGCTGAAAGTACTACAGCTGCTGTTCGTCGCTCACTGATGGGGATGCTTTGGTGAATGACTGAAGTCAAATAGGATTGGATTAAAGGCAAATTTTTAGTGATGATGGAGATGGTGGAATACCCAGATATTTTGAAATGTACTTACTTCTGAAATCGACATCACATTAAATTTATTGAATTTCCACGCTTAGTTAAAGACAAAAATAATTTAGTTTGTAAATACATCATACGACGGGATAAAATATTGATTGTATTATTCTATTTCTATTTATATTTTTGTAATTATATTCTGTATTCTGTGTATTTAAATAATAAATAAATAAATAAGTAAATAAACAAATAAGTTAATAAATAAGTAAATGAAAAAGTAAATAAGTAAATAAATAAGTAAATAAGTAAATAAATAAATAAGTAAATAAATAAATAAATAAGTAAATAAATAAATAAGTAAACAAGTAACTAAATAAATAAGTAAATAAATAAATAAGTATATAAGTAAATAACTAACTAAATAAATAAATACATAAAAAAGTAAATAAATGAAGAACTAAATAACTAAGTAAATAAGTAAATAAATAAATAAGTAAATAAATAAATAAGTAAATAAATGGATAAGTAGATAAATAAACAAATAAATAAATAAGTAAATAAATACATAAATAAGTAAGTAAATGAATAAGTAAATAAATAAATTAGTAAATAAGTAAATAAATAAATAAGTAAATAAGTAAATAAATAAATAAGTAAGTAAATAAGTAAATCAATAAATAAGTCAGTAAATAAGTAAATAAATAAATGAGTTAATAAGTAAGCAAATAAATAAATATATAATTAAGTAAATAAATAAATAAGTAAATAAATAGAGAAGTAACTAAATAAATAAATAAGTAAATAAATAAATGACTGAATAAATAAATAAATAAATAACTGAATAAATAAATAAATAAGTAAATATATAATTAAGTAAATAAATAAATAAGTAACTAAATAAATAAATAAATAAGTAAATATATAATTATGTAAATAAATAAATAAGTAAATAAATAAATAAGTAACTAAATAAATAAATACATAAATAAATAAGTAAATAAGTAAGTAAATAAATAAGTAAATAAATAAATAAGTAAATAAATAAATAAATGAATGAATAATCGTCGCGGCCGTTTGCTGTAACGGCGAGAAAATACATTATCGTGCAAAAATGACTTTTGTGTATCTCAAATCTCTCTTCAGTATGGACCTCCTGTTATAGTATGGATCTCGCATTTATGTCCCTTTTCATGCGACTTAATTCATGGAAGTCACGGCTCTTAGCCGTCCAGAACAACATGAGCCATTCGCGCTAAAGCAACGTTGCCTAGTTGCTAAGAAGCCATGCATTGTGCGGTAGGAGATATGTACAATAGTACAGTGGCACGCTTCATCGCCAACCAGCGGAATTCCATTGAAGTGGTGGACTGAGCCACAAAGGTCTTGCACACGTAATCCAGGACTGGTGCAGATGGAGTTCAAAGCGATGCAGACGCCCCAATTCCAGCGTTTCTACGTATGACTGAACACTGTAATAAATTGCAATAGAATGTTCAAAATTCGAACAACGCACAGTAGTCGATTTCTGTAATCTAGCAACGCTGACATCGTTTTCGCGTGTGTCTCAAATCTAGACTTTTCTGTTTCGAACAATAATATAAGCAGGCAGAAATAAACCGGATTACAATTGATCCAACAATATTTCCACTTCAGTAGTCTGCATTCTGATAAAATTTCATTGGTTTTGAAACTCATAGGAGTGCGTTGCTTCGTGAAGCTTAAGGAATACATAGCGTGTAAGAGGGCCTTAGACTATAAATGTTTAGCTTAAATGTAGTTCTGTTTATAAGTATGCATAAGGGTGTAATTATTTGTCTTATTGAAACTGTTGTATCAGTGAAGCGAGGTGAGTCAGTGAAGTTATGGTTTTACAGTGCAGTGAATAGTTCCGATCAGTGATAATCAGGCTTCGAGACTTCGGACCCGATAGAGCAGTTCAGTGGGAAATCCGCATAACGGCGTACTGAGTATAGTGGTAAAGCGTACAGTGGGTGGGGGTACTGTAGAATGGATGCCAACAAATACGCAAAGGAAAACGCTCTGGATTTGAAGGTTCTGACGAATAATTTGGTTTTCATACAAACTGTGTCTGAAACTATTACACGGTTAGAAAAGTCAGAGCAAGAGATGCCGGAAGCCCTCAAATTTATTTAGAAAATGGTGCAGAGAATTAATGAGACACCAAGTACACCGGTTACTGAACGTGTAAAACAGAAGTGGAAATCAATTTTATGTAAAAATAACGGATATGAAACATTGTTTAACATAAACAGCAAATTAGTGGACATAGAGTCACCCGAGAATAAAGGACTGTCTCTTATAGAGACTGCAATGATGTTAGGTTTTTTCGTTTTGCTCCTATCACGTCATGCGACGTAGAGCGCAGCTTTCTACAGTACGAACTTTGCCAGATAAGCGAAAAAGATTTACGTTTGAGACACTGAGAATGTATCTTGTAGTACATTGCATTTCGGTACTGTAACTGCATTTCCTAAAGACGACCAATAGGATAAATGAAAAAATTAAAATTGCTACATGCTTATTTCCACCATTAACACTGTGTATAATTAAACAGAAATGCTTATAAAAGACGGAGAATAAATGCTTTTCACATTCTTTTGACATTATCATTGTGTAATGTATATTTACTTTCAGAATGTACATATGTGTGTGTTTCCCCATACTACCGTACTCTACTCTAAATAGCAACGTTGTTACCTCAATACATCTCTATCTACCTGCAGCGAGTCAACAATCTATAGTACATGCACAGTAAACTTATTGTATCGGGTCCAAAGTCTCGAAGCCTGGTGATAATTTATAGCGTCAATGACATGTGTTCTATAGTGTCAGTGAAATGTGTTCTATAGTGTCAGTGAAATGTGTTATAGAGTGTCAGTGAAATGCGTCATAGTGCCACTACAGTGAGTGAGATGAGAGTAAAGTGAAAGACTATTGAAACTTACGTAGGGCCTATACATATGTAGGTTGTAGTGTAAAATCGTCGTGTGAATGCAAGAACTAGGTAACTTGATTTTTCATATTTTGTGACACTGCCTATTTACTGATTTATTGCACTAAGGAAATTGTCTCGTTTTCATTTACCTATTTGTTACATTGGAAAATAGATGTCGCTGGTTTCGTTCGATCAGTTACCTAGTTCTTGCATTACATTTTGTGCGATTTTTGCTATGCTATAAAAGAGGTAACTAAAAAACGCAAATTTCGAGTTACCTAGTTCTTGCATTCACACGACGAAATTATATTCACTTATTAATTAGGTTATTTTATGTATTATTATTAATTGTAATTATTGTGTATAATTGTATTGTGTATTGTATAATTGTATTGTGTATTGCTTATCATTTTATTGTGTATTGTTTATATTGTGTATACCACTGCTACCGGGTACATGCCCACTTGCAGTGTAAATAAATACATACAATATGGTCACAAAACAGTGGCCCTTTAATTGTATGGAAATCACTGTGTGCTTGTGTTTGCTGGCGGCGTATTTAAAAAAAAAAACAAACAAACTTAGGAGGGGACGCGTTTTGTTGGTTATGGAGTATATCATTCTCTAAAACACAAAATAAACATATAATACGGGCAAGACGTGAACTGGCGAGCCGATTGCCCGCTAGGTCATAGACAGTGTACAGCTTTACACCTTGTTTATTGTTAAAATAATGACCATAGGAACGAAACTTCAATCAATGTAGACCTACAGATAAAAATACTGTTTCAATCACTGTAAAAATTACCTTGTATCCCTTAATGAAAACATTTGAAGAGTAGTCTTTGATTGTGACTGACGTAATTCAACTATAAAGACAAGGGACCTGGGCTCCATCCCCGACATAGAATATTTAGAAACAAGTTGGTATTCTTGTCTTCAAGCATCCAGTATTCTCTGATACCATGTGAAGTACATGATCAGGAAGTTCTTTTACTCGTACAAATTGTAATCGATAGGCCTATGTTGCAATCGCATTGTCTACTAACTAAGGGTGTGTTTTTTTTTGTATTAACCATATATGCGGAATATGTTGAAAACTAATTTTATGCAAAGAAAATGCAAATCTCTGAACGAAATTCCAAAATTACTGTAAGTGAAGTCCACACCTGTGGAGTAATGGTCAACGCGTCTGGCTGCGAAACCAGGTGGCCCGGGTTCGAATCCCGGTCGGAGCAAGTTACCTGGTTGAGGTTTTTTCCGAAGTTTTCCCTCAAACCAATACGAGCAAATCTGGGTAACTTTCGGTGTTGGACCCCGGACTCATTTCACCGGCATTATCACCTTCATATCATTCAGACGCTTTTCGGACGCTTCCACGTACTTCTGTTCTATGTAGTTCCCATAACAACCGTTACCGCGTTACTAAATACGGTACCTTGGCTTTTCGGACGCTTCCACGTACTTCTGTTCTAGTTCCCATAACAACCGTTACCGCACTGCTAGATATAATACCTTGACTTTTGAGACATTTACACGTGGTTTTAATTCATTGTTAGATTGTTAGCCTTTCAGAACTACAGCTTCGACATGCACTTTTTGCCTGTTATATTCATGTGTAGATAAGCAATCACTCGAGATATATGAATATTACTCACTATACTTTTATAATATTAACTAAATATCCACTACTGTAGTGGTACCATCTATTGGTATGGAATGGATGGATCCAAAAAACTTATTAAGGATTTACACAGCTGCACAAATAAATTCTATTTTAAAATACTGTTAAAACTACTCTTTTATGCCTGATAGTGCAAGAAAGATTAAAAAAAAAAATAATAAATTGAGATAATTTCAGTTGTTCATATTTTCGTCATTTTCTACACAATCTTAAAAACCCTGGCACTTGCTTATTACATAAGAAATGGAATTTTTGCTGTCATCACTCAATGCCATATCATATCGTCATCGTAGATATATGCGTCCACCATCTGGCGATAATGCTCAAAAGTAAAGTCTTCTTCTTTGGCTACATGTACCACAGTTATTATTCGAATACATTTGCAGCAGTGGACTGCATCAGGGGTAGCTGGGTTCGTGTAATCTTCCTATTACAGTTCTCGAGGAACTGCGAGAAAAGAAACTACCATAAAATACAATGGGGAAATGCTTGCTCCGGGACGTTAACCCAAGAAAATGCCCAACACGTGGAGTTCTATTGTAGCGTGGCTGCTTTGCAGAGTGATGAATATCCTGGATCTTGACTCTGTATCGATCTGTTTTTACACACGGAGTTACTTGCTGACGTCTTTTCATTGTAAAGAGGAACTGAAACTAATGTTATGTGGTAGGAAGTCTGAAGGATATTTTGCAGGGCTGCGATCTAGTTACAAAAAGCTCGTCTCTTAGGAGAAGAGATGTCCTATTATATAAGAACGAATGCCAGATATCTATTCGGCATTATCATTGTTATGATTGATTACTGAGTGCGTGTAAAAAATAAATTCTTCATTATCATAAACCCTCATTTATAATGATGTAATTTATTACTACATGGTTTTTTATTGGCTATAAATTAACTCATAATATTCCGATTTACTATTTGTCCGTTCTAGCGTTTCTTGCAAAAGAGTTCGATCCCGGCAGGGAATGGAAACTACACTGTACTGTATAGCTCTCTTCCTTTGCGTTTATCCTGTGTAATAAATGCGGTGGTCTTGCGCTTAGCTGATCACAAAAATGTGTATTGTGTTAAGTTTAGATTCATATGGGCTATTCCATATGAAATCGATCAGTAAAAAAACTCTCATTTTTTTATACCCTAATTTTTTCCCTATTTATACAAGGCGCTGAGGACAGTGCATTTCCAAAAATATACTATCGAAAGTCAAACGGTTTTCGTATTGTTGAGCGACAAATTTAGCGTATTTTATAAAAACAAGCCTCTTTCAGCGCTCAGAACTCTGGAACCATTTACTGCAGAACATTGAACGGGAGCTCATTTTGAAGCTGACATTTGGTAGGTTATGTTAAGAATTAATCCTTATTTTTATTATACACAGAGAGACAGATAATCTGATTTTACTTACTTTTAGGCTTTTTGTCCATTTGTAAAAATGTAAAAAAATATTGAGAAAAAACCTTGCATTATTAAAAGTATTCGGCATTGTTTGCTTAGTGGTACGGCAATAAGTTTCGAGGGTATTAAATAAATTATTTTCACACGCCTAGACTTGAACGGCGGAGTACCGCACTCACTGGCCGAGAGATGAAGATAAGCGAGCGTTGGACGTCATTTTACTCCTGTGTTTATGAAAACCTGTGATAAAGCTAGCCCAGCTATGCGCTACTAGACGAAACATCACGTGTTTATGTCTCCTGGGCTTGCATCACTCGGCTAGCTCCCGCCTCACAGTCAGCTGGTTAGTTCACGCGCGTACTATTTATTTTCTTTATTTGATATTTTCAATACATTCTTATCAATGTTGCACCAGTAAAAAATGTGTTTATTTGTACTTTCAATGCGGAATCTAACTATATATTTTAAAAATATTTTTTCTTGGGCAAAGGCGTCTTAATGAAGAAAAATCTAAATTTCTCCATTTCCATAAAAAGTAAGAAAAACTGTTTACATGTCAATATAAACTTTAACTTTTCAGCATCAAAATAAACCATGATTTTGATCATTGGGTGAAAGGGTTTCGGAGCCACAACAGTTTAAAGTTGCTAATTTTATGAAAATACGATAAATTTAAATATTTTTAATTTAAACACTATGAAGTTCTGATGCCTCAAACTTTGCACAAAGCATTATATCACAGTTGTCTACGGACAGAAAAAGTTTGATTGTATTTAAAAATTGCAAGGTCAATTTTCTCTATATTTCGATCGATTTGAGATGGAATAGCCCATGAATGGACAGAGGGACTAAAGAATCTTGTTATGCAAGCTTATTGTAGTAAAATAAAATGATACTTACTTACTGGCTTTTAAGGAACCCGCAGGTTCATTGCCGTCCTCACATAAGGCCGCCATCGGTCCCTATCCTGAGCAATATTAATCCAGTCTCTACCATCATATCCTACCTCCCTCAACTCCATTTTAATATTATCTTCCCATCTATCTCTTATTGTTTGTATGCATCTGAAGTCTGACCAGTGTAATATGTAGCTAGTCAGCGATGTATGCAATGGAGGGGGTAAAGAACTGGCCACCCTACCCAATTATCTCCTGGCCTAGTTGCCTCCTTGGTATCGCTTCTGAAGTTCAGACCCGTCTTCGGACAGTTGACTAAACAACATCTATCTCTTGGCCTTCCCAAAGGTTTTTTGCCCTCAGGTCTTACAAATAACACCCTATATGCATTTCTGGATTCACCCATACGTGCTACGTGCCCTGCCCATCTCAAACGTTGTTCCTAATTTATTATGTTAAATGTTATGCTAATTAATTATGTGAAAAATACAATGCGTGCAGTTCTGTGTTGTGTAACTTTCTCCATTCTCCTGTAACTTCATCCCTCTTAGCCCCAAAAATTTTCCTAATCATCTTACAGTATTCTCAAACACTCTTAACCTCTGTTCCTCTCTCAAAGTGAGAGTCTAAGTTTCACAACCATACAGAACAACCGGTATATATAGGCCTAACTGTTTTATAAATTCTAATTTTCAGCTTTTTTGAGAGCACACTGAATTACAAAAGCTTTTCAACCGAATAATAACAAGGATTTCCCATATTTATTCTGCTTTTAATTTCCTCCCGAGTATCATTTATATTTGTTACTGTTGCTCCAAGGTACTTGAAATTTTCCACCCTTTCCAAGGATAAATTTCCAATTTTCATATTTCCATTTCGTACTATGTTCTGATAACTAGACGTAATCATATACTTTGTTTTTTCGGGGTTTACTTCTAAACCTATCATTTCACTTGCTTAAATAAAATTCCCGTGTTTTCCCTAATCGTTTGTGGATTTTTTCCTAATATATTCATGTCATCCGCATAAACAAGCAGGTGATGTATACCGTTCAATTACAAAAATAGTAATAATAATATGATAATAATACGATAATAATAATAATAATAATAATAATAATAATAATGATAATAATAATACTTAATAATAATGATGATGATGATGATGATGATGATAATATGTCGGCATTAATAATAATAATGATAATATGTTGGCGTTAATAATAATAATAATAATAATAATAATAATAATAATACTTACTTAATTACTTACTGGCTTTTAAGGAACCCAGATGTCCATTGCCGCCCTCACATAAGCCCGCCATTGATCCCTATCCTGAGCAAGATTAATCCATTCTCTATCCTCATATACCACCTCCCTCAAATCCATTTTAATATTATCCTCCCATCTACGTCTCGGCCTCCCTAAAGGTCTTTTTCCCTCCGGCCTCCCAACTAATACTCTATATGCATTTCTGCATTCGCCCATACGTGCTACATGCGCTGCCCATCTCAAACGTCTGGATTTAATGTTCCTAATTATGTCAGGTGAAGAATACAATGCGTGCAGTTCTGTGTTGTGTAACTTTCTCCATTCTCCTGTAACTTCATCCCTCTTAGCCCCAAATATTTTCCTAAGCACCTTATTCTCAAACACCCTTAACCTATGTTCCTCTCTCAAAGTGAGAGTCCAAGTTTCACAACCATACAGAAGAACCGGTAATATAACTGTTTTATAAATTCTAACTTTCAGATTTTTTGACAGCAGACTGGATGACAAAAGCTTCTCAACCGAATAATAACTGGCATTTCCCATATTTATTCTGTGTTTAATTTCCTCCCGAGTGTCATTTATATTTGTTACTGTTGCTCCAAGATATTTGAACTTCTCCACCTCTTCAAAAGATAAATTTCCAATTTTTATGTTTCCATTTCGTACAATATTCTCGTCACGAGACATAATCACATACTTTGTCTTTTCGGGATTTACTTGCAAAACTATCTCTTTACTTGCTTGCAGTAAAATTCCTGTGTTTTCCCTAATCGTTTGTGGATTTTCTCCTAACATATTCACGTCATGCGCATAGACAAGCAGCTGATGTAACCGTTCAATTCCAAACCCTCTCTGTAATAATAATAATAATAATAATAATAATAATAATAATAATAATAATAATAATAATAGTAATAATAATAATAATAATCATCATCATCATCATCGCAGTCATGCCACTGTATATTGTGCATTGTAGTTTGCTAGAAAAGACTTCAAATTGGACTACTTCTGTTCTGTAAAGTTACGCTGTATGCATAAACTTGTGCAGGGAAACCTACATCCGACTGGTATCGGTAAAGAGAGTAGGACGAGTTGAAATGTGTCAGATGATACACAAATAAACCTCCTTGCCGCTGTTATCGTGACATGGCCCGCTCCTTGCTAAACTGTGATAGCGATCGTGTGACAGAATTGGGTTACCAGGATGAAAGATAAAGTGTTCACTAAATTGTTCCAATCATATACACATTTTAAGAAGAGGTAGTAGGAAATTCCGTTCCGAGTTTGTTTACTGTGTAAATCTTGCTTGAGCTTAATATCCACACCTATATCTATACGTAGGCCCTGTGTATATCCATGTTACTGCTGTCCTCTATTTACTCCTACATTTTTCCTCCTTTCTCGGTTCTTACTTTACTCTCCGCTCCGCTGCACCCGTTAGAAATAAATATAAAGTAATTACATAATTAAAATAGGACATTTGATCCAGGGAACATTCGTGTTTGATAGAAGGATAAATCGTTTATTATGTTACTTAATTTAAATTGCATCCAAATAATTAAAATGCGATCATTTTGATCCAGAGACACTCATTTGGTCATAAAAATTATTTTAGGAAATACAGGAAACGAATGCCTATCAAGTTTTCTGTGCATAAGAAGCTATTTTAATCTTACCTGTCCTCGATTCACTCAGACGTTACTGTAATAACATTATAGCATTATGTCCATCTAGAGAAACTACACTTTCCAATGGTGAATTAATAATTAATTATACAAATCGGTTAATTTAGCTTCCGATATTACTTCATACAAACACAGAAACATTCTCTGTAGGCTAACTTTCATAGCTTTCGATTGTTGCTGTCCAAGGCCCCTTATAAACGAAGTCATTTCTTTTTTATTTCATTATACGGCCTTAGATGGCAGTTATTTTAATTTTAAAACTCATTTATCTCATTAAATATCAGTCCTATCAAAATTTTTCAAGGAATAAAACTTATCGCAAATTATTTTCAAATAAACGTTTGTTATGTAACATTTTTCACAAAACTCAATAATAAGCGAGATATTTCGATTTATTTAATTCAGGCCCCCTTATAACCCCCCTTTTAAATAATGTATTTTGAATGCCATATAGTCTAAAATCTAAGTTACAACGAACTTAATTTACATTCCAATTTTCATCGAAATCCGTTCAGCCATTATCGCGTGAAAAGGTAACAAACATACAGACAGACAGACATACAAACAAAAATTTCAAAAAAGCGATTTTCGGTTTCAGGGTGGTTAATTATATATGTTAGGACCAATTATTTTTGGAAAATCGAAAATTACCAGAAAAATTTCGGCTACAGATTTATTATTAGTATAGATTTATTTAACCTGGTAGAGATAAGGCCATCAGGCCTTCTCTTCCTCTCTACCAGGGGATTACAACTACAATATTAAGAATACAATTACAATTATGATTACAATTACTATTAAATTTACAAATGCAATAAAAATCAAAGTACTAAAAGATTGACTGATTAATAAAAGCTAGAGAGTTTATTGTAAAAGTTAAGAAGAGAGGAACATTTTTTTTATTAATTAAGTAAAAATTAAATCTACTCAGGTGACTAAGGATAAGTGGAAAGAGTCTTAAATATTTATGAAGAAGAAGAATGAACACGAGATGAAAAAAGGAAGCATAACCTTTTTATTTGTAAGGACAAATGGAACTTTAATATATTTTTAATTTTAAGGCTATTACTTACGACAATTTCAAGAACTAGGCGATGTTACTGTGGGCAATAAACGTTAAACGCCTTGAATTAGGAGTCTGCAGGGAGCACGAAATGGCATCAATCGGTATGCGGAATGTGTGCCAGCTGGTGAACGATATAAATCAAGAGTGGAATCAACCTTGTTCTTGGGAGAAGGCAGAATCACAGAGGTCGTTAGAAACTGAAGGGTCCATCAAAGTCAGCCATAAAAGTGTTGGAGTCTATAGGAGCTATTGAAGAGTTCGAGGGTCAAACAACTCTTTGACTCATCCGGAAGCTTGGCCAGTGTAAACTTCAATAAACACAGGGGAATGTATTCCAAGAAATTAAGAGGTTTATGTAACCTTACTACTTGCAGCTTTATACACACATGTCTGTGCGCTTTGTGTTGCAACTTTATGTAGCGAAGTCAAGGAACTATCTTACGATACTTTCTTGTTATGTGAAGTGTAAAGAGAACAAATATTGATGTTGCAAGAAGCCATGGAAGTTTACTGGAGTAAACGTGTCCAGAATCCTTGATATCTAAAAAAAAAGTTTGTCGGTATGCAGTGTGTCTGCATGTAGCGATTTCTTTCAAACTGTTACACAGATTTCACTCATATTCAGTATCTACCAGTGAATTTTTTCAGGAATTACATAATATCCGGCGATCCATTTGGAAGATTTGAAATAAAAACGCTGTAACATTGGAACCAGAGTGCTACATTGGTGTTAAATCGCTCGCTTGAACTCGGTCGAGTGTCGCACCCTCGAGTGAGATACGATCGGTCGTGATACGCTCGTAATAAATAGAAGCACAGTACAAGGTCATCTCACCGACATGTCTTATCTTGTATGGAAGGCGACAGATAAGATACACAAATGTTTTGCTCACACGGTAAAAATAAGGCTTTATTTTCTGCGTTTATAACAAACGTTTAATGGAACAGTCAATGGAACGTACCAAAACAGGAACATGAAGTTATAAATAAAATAGTATGAAAAACTTCGATATACAGTTATTATTGCTAATTAATAATTATTCAATATTTGATTTACCACATATATAATATGATAGGTCCATACATAGTGTTCCGCCTATATACTGCGACAATGTAGAAACGTTTTACAAAATATTATTGATATAGCAGTAGATTAATAACAATATTAGTACAGAGATAACGTCACAGAAAATATAATAAAACGAATAATCATGCTGCACAACTGTTACAGACGCAAAGATTGATACACTAATTATTAGAGTTTATTATTATTATTATTATTATTATTATTATTATTATTATTATTATTATTATTATTACTACTAGAAAACTTGATACAGTTCTTGCATTATCGTGATTGTGTTCTCCGCTTATAATAATTACATTTACATCCAATAACATCTATCAGATGTGGCAAAAACAAAATCACTCCTGTGTGGGGGGGGGGGAATACCTATAACATTTATATTACATTTTAAAGCAAGTTTGGAGTTGTACTATGGAGAGGTTAGTTAAACACTGCAAAGTTTTGAAATGATAAACATCTATGATGTTACTACACAGTTCATCACTGTAACAAGAACGAATGTCTAACGCTCGGCTTATACCGTTCGAGGATTTATCGCTCGTGACAATTTTACCCATTATGTATGTGCGCTACATATCGGATTATGCTATGAACTACTTGGCGCTCGAGCGAAAACATCCGATGCAGACCTCTGATGGGAACTGTTGCTATTTATTTTTCAGTAATCTGAACCTCAACGTTCCAGCGTTGTGTACACAACACCTTTGTTATATCGTGAGGCTTGTTTCTTCCATGTGTGATGTAAATTGAACATTTAGAGCAATATTATTTCAAAGCCTTCGCAAAACTGCAGTATAATGGCTCTATTTCAATATAGTTTTATGTTATGATTATCAAGAATGGTTTCCCTAGCAACAAGTTTCTGTGTGGGAATTCTAACTTTCAAGGCCTAACAACAATAGCTGTAAAAAAACACGATAGTGCAAAAAGAAAAGTAATTTCCATTTACATTCTGATTGTATTTTTGTCGCTTTGACTCCCCATCTAAAGTTAAAAATAAAGACGTTTGCCTCTTACCAATTTTTGAAATTGTGTCTGTCCCGAACAGATCACTTCGAAATTAGTGTTTTTTCACTTAAGAAATTGCAGCACTGGACTATCATTGGAGCTACGACAAGATAAATGTTTAACGGAACGGAAAATATCGTATAATAGAGCTTTACGTTAAAGGAATACGTGCACCGATCCCTTACGATCCTTTCCGAAGTTTTACGAACGTGAACAAACGTCACCACATATGTCACTACTGAGGTCAACATAGCGTTAGCCATTTAGCGACGGACGGGGGTGCCAAAATTCTCTAATATATTGATTTAAGTAGTGAACAACGTTGGAATAATTTGGAGTCTTTGCAAAATGTTATTTTTCTTTAGTTCTAATATAGTATGGTGACCAGTTCTCAAGCATTTCAGTTTAGCTCTTGACAAGTCAGTGTTCATCTTTTTTCCTAATGGCCCATGTCTAACTTCCCTGCGTAGTGCTTATTCCACATCGAAAGAGACCCCCAATGTGTGGATGTATCTAGTGTCGATTCACAGATATCCTTCCTCTCCTACATGATATAGGCTTGTAAGTCGGTAAATTAGGAAGAGAAGAAGAAGAAGTTAATGTCTTGTTCTTCTAAGTAGGATAGATTGATTGATTTATTGTTTATTTATTCTATACATGGCCATACATGGCAATTATTTGACTTATTTGTAAGAAAGAAGTGCGCACAAACGTGCAATTTAGTTTGGTATGATTACTTCTCTTTACTATATTCCACCAGTGACTTCGTTCTATTCACACATTTACTAAAATGATATTTTGGACACACTTCGTTGCACAGTTTGCACACGCATTCGGGGGAAGGTTCGTGGTACTCTGATCTTCTGCACAGTTTGTGGTGAAAACCGTGAACTGCTAGCCTTGTTATGGCGCTTCGTAATTTGTTGTTCGGCCCTGTCCAGTTGCGGTTGATCATCGCGTCCGTTCCATAGAATTCACTTTCTATTTCCGCCTTCTTCTCTTGCATGACCGTGCGTAGTCGAAGTTCTGCTGCGGTAGATGGCAGCATGAGTCTGCTTCGTAGTTCCTCTATCAGGAAGGGTTCTCGCGCGAGTTCGTACGCCATTCTGGAGGGTGCATATTTTGAGATTCCCAGTGCTGCTTTTAAGAACCTTGCTTTGACGTTCTCCATGGTCTTGAGGTCATATTTGACTTATTTGAACTATTGTATCAGTGAAGCGAGGTGAGTCAGTGAAGTTATGGTTTTACAGTGCAGTGAACAGTTCCGATCAGTGATAATTTATAGCGTCAATGAAATGTGTTCTATAGTGTCAGTGAAATGTGTGCTAAAGTGTCAGTGAAATGCGTCATAGTGCCACTACAGGGAATGAGATAAGAGTAAAGTGAAAGACTATTGAAAATTATGTAGGACCTATACATAATTATGTAGGTTGTGTTGTAAAATTAGGTGTTTTATTTTATGTTTAATTATTATTGTGTTAAATTGTATTGTGTATTCTTATTGTATTGTGTATAAAATTGTATATGTGTTGTAAATTTTATTATGTAGGCTATTGTAAATTTTATTGTGTATTGCTTATCATTTTAACTGTGTATTGTTAATATTGTATATACCACTGCCACCGGGTGCTTGCCCACTTGCAGTGTAAATAAATACATACATACATACATACATATACATGGATGTACACGTCAATTACATAATAAATAAAAAACACAATAAAATTAAACATTCATTTAAAATAAATAATATAATCAAGTAGTATTGCATATATCATAACTCGTGATTTAAGAATTCCTTGACTGAATAAAAAGTTTGATCTGTTAAAATCTGTTTAACTTCCACTTTTTATTTTGCATAAGGTAAAGTTTCTATCTGCAATGATAATGTACTAAAAACACAATGCCAGTATATGCAGGCGATTTTTCATATTTCACAAGTCTATGATTTTTTATTGAGAACAGATGTGCATTTCGTGTATTATAATTATGATAATCTAGATTCTTATTGTATTTATTCTTATTCTGTTTCAAGAAAATTAGGCATCTTTAAATATAAATGGATGGAAATGTTAAATTTTATACTGTTTAAAATAAGGTTTGCATGAGTCAAAACTCTTTAATTTAAAAATGGATCGTATAATCCTTTTTTGTGCAATAAATATCCTATTAACATCGGTGGAGTTACCCCATAGGTTACATCCCAGATAATTGAATGAATTTACGTGTCTCATATGATTCACACGTGATGTGATTTATTCTTAGGACTTTATTCCTGAACGTTTTAAGTGAAATTTAACTTTTTAATGTCCAGAGAAGAGAAGGAAGGCGACTGCTGTTCAATATCGTAGAAAACTCGAAGGAAAACAAACCCATAATAGAAAATTACTCTTCGTTCACAAGGGAAATCATAGCTGCGTCCACATCACACAGAAAGACGGCCACACAGACTTGCGATACATAATGAAACCCCACCCGGATGACTGACCCCATCTGGCATCGCCCGAGATCAGGAGAACACGGATCCAATAACGAGTAACACACATGCGTGCCGCCCACCTCGCAGGACAGTCTCGGGTTCTATTCTCGGGGTTAAGACAAAACCGCTTAAGCAAGGAGTTTCACGATTTGAGAGTTGCTTGCGTTGTAACCTTGGGTTTAAGAGTCTCACAATTCGTGACTTATTTTGCAGTTTATTCTTGCGTTCAAGAGAGATTAAGCAGTTTTACAATTCATTAACTATTTGTTTTTGCAAGGGCTACCTCCTTAACTGAAGAATCTCACAATACGTGTTGTTTCTGGTATTGTAATTTTGCGTTTAATGACAAACTCATTAAGAAGTTTCACAGTAGGTTAATTTTGGCATTGCACTGTTTGATTTAAGTAAGTAAAGAGATAGGTTTGGAAGTAAATCCCGAAAAGACAAAGTATATGATTATGTCTCGTGACGAGAATATTGTACGAAATGGAAATATAAAAATTGGAAATTTATCTTTTGAAGAGGTGGATAAGTTGAAATATCTCGGAGCAACAGTAACAAATATAAATGATACTCGGGAGGAAATTAAACACAGAATAAATATGAGAAATGCCTGTTATTATTCGGTTGAGAAGCTTTTGTCATCCAGTCTGCTGTCAAAAAATCTGAAAGTTAGAATTTATAAAACAGTTATATTACCGGTTGTTCTTTATGGTTGTGAAACTTGGACTCTCACATTGAGAGAGGAACAGAGATTAAGGGTGTTTGAGAATAAGGTGCTTAGGAAAATATTTGGGGCTAAGAGGGATGAAGTTACAGGAGAATGGAGAAAGTTACACAACAGAGAACTGCACGCATTGTATTCTTCACCTGACATAATTAGGAACATTAAATCCAGACCTTTGAGATGGGCAGGGCATGTAGCACATATGGGCGAATCCAGAAATGCATATAGAGTGTTAGTTGGGAGGCCGGAGGGGAAAAAACCTTTGGGGAGGCCGAGATGTAGATGGGAAGATAATATTAAAATGGATTTGAGGGAGGTGGGATATGATGATAGAGACTGGATTAATCTTGTTCAGGATAGGGACCAATGGCGGGCTTATGTGAGGGCGGCAATGAACCTCCGGGTTCGTTAAAAGCGAGGAAGTAAGTAAGTATTGTTTGGTTTATAAACAAGCAACTTGACTAGGGCGTCTTAGGATCCGCTAGATTTGCATTGTAATCTTGCATTAAGATCAAAGTAAATAAAACATATCAGCCAACTTTCGAATTTAGGCGGGAGATCCCGGATTTTTAAACCACTCTTGATTTTTCCCTGGATTAAAATGTTTTTATTCATTTCTCTAGCAGGAATGGAAAAACGCCAATTTCGTTTTCTGACAATATTTTATTCGATTGGCTCTTCAGTATATCAACTGGGAATAAGTATTCGACTATCGATTGCATGAAGTTGATTGAAATAGTTCGATAACTCGTAGATTTTCATTGGTAAAGCCTGTTACTGTAATGGCATCTTAGAAGTGCAGGCTGGAAGAAAAACGTAGTCAAATATCAATAGGCCTACACTGATCTTCGATGATATTATATTCATCAACGTTTTCTACCAAATTATCTAATATTCTTATTAGGCCTACTGATATTTAATTATTTTTTATTCCTCTTGAAAAATGCTCTGTACTGTCACATAGGAGGTTTCATAAAATCAACGACAAAATGCAGTTTAGTCCTCGCAGATAGATGATATTGAAGATATTAGTAAGGAAGAAAGGGTAGATGTTCAGTGATTTTTGGCGGGAAATATGAAATCTGAAGATAGCAGATTAAAGTATAATAAATTTTCAAGGTTGTTGTTAGGTGTTCTGTAAATTCCACAGCAATGAACAATGTGAAAGGATTTTTTAGTGAAAATAAAAAAGGACATAGTTCGGATCTCTCTCTCTCTCTCTGATACCAATGAATGAATGAATGAATGAATGAATGAATGAATGAATGAATGAATAAATAAATAAATAAATAAATAAATAAGTAAGTAAATAAGTAAATAAGTAAGTAAATAAGTAAATAAATAAATAAGTAAATAAATACATAAATATGTAAATAAATAAATAAATATGTAAATAAATAAATGTATATATATAAATAGATAAATAAATAAGTAAATAAGTAAATAAATAAGTAAGTAAATAAATAAATAAATAAGTAAATAATTAAGTAAATAAATAAATAAATAAGTAAATAATTAAGTAAATAAATAAATAAGTAAATAAGTAAATAAATAAGTAAATAAATAAATAAGTAAGTAAATAAGTAAATAAATAAATAAATAAATAAATAAATAAATAAATAAGTAAATAAATAAATAAATATGTAAATAAATAAATAAATAAATATGTAAATAAATAAATAAATAAATATGTAAATAAATAAATAAATAAATATGTAAAGAAATAAATATATATAAATAGATAAATAAATAAGTAAATAAGTAAATAAATAAGTAAGTAAATAAGTAAGTAATTAAGTAAATAAATAAGTAAATAATTAAGTAAATAAATAAATAAATAAGTAAATAATTAAGTAAATAAATAAATAAGTAAATAATTAAGTAAATAAGTAAATAAGGAAATAAATAAGTAAATAAATAAGTAAGTAAATAAGTAAATAAATAAATAAGTAAATAAAGAAATAAGTAAATAAATAAATATGTAAATAAATAAATAAATAAATATGTAAATAAATAAATAAATATGTAAATAAATAAATAAATATAAATAAATAGATAAATAAATAAATAAATAAGTAAATAAGTAAATAAATAAGTAAATAAGTAATTAAGTAAATAAATAAATAAGTAAATAATTAAGTAAATAAATAAATAAGTAAATAATTAAGTAAATAAATAAGTAAATAAATAAATAAATAAGTAAGTAAATAAATAAGTAAGTAAATAAGTAAATAAATAACTAAATAAATAAAAAGGGAAGTGTGTTCCGAATAGATTTTTGATGCCATATTGCTGAGGAAAAAAAAACGGCGACTTAAAAAATATTGGGCCATACTTTGTCCTCTATCAGTAAAGGTGATTTAAGAGGATTTACCGTCCCTCACGGAGCTTATTTCCGAAGACATTCTGAGCAAAAAAGTCATATAAATATTTGTCTTAATCTTAAAGGTATTTAATTAAGGTGTCTCTGAAATTTTGAATCTTTAGCTAAAAATCTTCGGTTTAAGATCAAAATAACAAGTCTCAAGTTGTGAATTTTATTTCATTTTTATTCACTCTTTGGAAGGAAAATTCATACATATAAGAAGTTTAGAAAGATGAAGATGGAAAAAGAGAATAACAGCAACAGAACTTTATTGCTGTTCATTATATAAAAATTGTACGTTGTGTACAAAATGACTAATACAATAATGTGTTCTCGATTCGAATCTCACCCAAAGTATAGATGTTCGTACTTTATAATAATATGAAATGGTACGTTATGATAGACTGAAGTTCTGCAGCTCACCATATTTCCTCTGAGATGATGTTGATGAAGTCCAAGACTAAAACCGGAGGTGATACTGTTTCATTGTCACATACACAACGTTCCTTTACATGCAGTAAAGCGACACAGTTTCTCAATGCAAAATAAGTCCTATTCGAATCTCTCGTCACAATTAAAATACCTTGCCTTCCGTCGGGCTTGGAGGACTGAAATTTAACTGTAAGGGAAGTATACACTCTGAACTCTATAGTTTAAATGAATAACAATTTTTTTTCTGCATAAGTTGAAAGAATAACACCATCGCAAACAAGCCTTTCCAATGGTTTTTCCGCTCAGTACCAGTGATTTGCAAAGAAATGTTAATTCAATTGATTAAGACTCTCCAATATTTAAATTTATAATCTGTGAAGGATCACGATTAATATTCTGAAAATAACGGCTTAGAGTGAATGTGACGATTTTAATTCAATGGGGTCCATCGTTACCGAAAAATAATTACGCCTGCGTTATCGAGCCAAATAATGGAGTTCAACAAGGTTGTCCACTATCACCAACTTTATTTAATATTTATATAAATGAAATTATTTTAAAATGGAACCAAATCTACACATCAGGAATCAAAATAACCAGTGCTCTAACATTAAATACCTTACTCTATGCCGATGATCAAGTCATAATTTCCAATTCAGAGGATAATTTACAAAGAGCATTATATACATTAAATAAAATATTATAAGATTTTGGGATGGAAATTTCAGCACAAAAATCAAAAGTAATGGCATTTTTAGGACAAGAACCAGTCAGAAGTAAGATAATACACAATAACCAATGCCTCGAACAAGTACAAAATTTCAGTTGTCTGGGTTGTGAAATATCTTATCAAAATGAAAAAGATGTGAACAAGAAAATTACCAAATTTACACAAATTCTAGGAATAATAAACAATACATTAAAATTTAAATTAGTACAAAAATCTACAAGAATAAAAATATTATAATACACTAGCATTACCCTCCCTCTTATACGGAAGCGAGAATTTGGACATTAAAGAATAAAGACATGAACAGATTCAAAGCAACGGAAATGAAATGTTTCAAGAGGACAGCAGGATATACTCTTTTAGACCGAAAAAGGAATGAAGAAATTTTAGAACAATTAGAAGTAGAATCAGTAGAAGAAAAAATCAACAGATACAAATTAAATTGGCTAGATCATGTAAGAAGAATGGAAAATTCAAGAATCCCAAAAATTATGATGCAGTATAAACCTAGAGGACATCGTCGACCAGGAAGACCTTTTAGAAGACTGCTAGATGGGGCCGAAACAGGTCTACAGAGGCCTAATTCGTGAAGGATGATGATGATTTTATTAAGCTACTTTCATGATACAGATATTTGTCACTTCGAAATGCTTGTGAATTTATTGTCAAGTTAATAAACTACGACAATCGCATTTAAATATTTTTTTTATAATTCTTTGAATCTTCTGCTAACACTATATACTAATCAAAATCTATCTGACAGTAGTGAGTCTGATAACAGAAACGGGAGACAGGTTTGTAATTTATTTTTCTATTTTCGGACAAAGTAATGGAATTAGCAATATCGCAGTAATTGTTTAAAATCCGTCGTGCGCTGTAAACAATTCTCTTCTACATTTCTGAAAACAAACGGGACACATTTACGCTCCGTTATCGTCATACGTTTTATTGGATCTGTTTCACATAATAGTCCTTATCGGCAGTTCCAGACCCTTGGTACCCTTATATGACGAAACACATTCAGAAGAGGAAGAATCGACGAGCACCTGGAAAGCTTCTGATCCACTTGAAGCTATTTTATTCGTCGTAACGCTCTGTATTGTTTCCGAGACGACGTCGGTCAATGACCTCGCATTTACTTGTCCAGTTCGTTGTGTAATGCAAAATTGTCTTCACGTACAAAAGGCATAAAAAAGTTTCATTATTATCACAAGTTCAGATTATGAAGTTTGTGAAATAAATTTTCAAATCTTTGTCTGAGGGCATAATGCAATGACTGAGGTTTTATTTAGCTCTTATTGTTGCTAAGCGCCATGCTTTGAATTTAAGGGGTTAGGATCAGATAGTCCTATACCACATTTCGACAAAAATTGAGATTTTACCATCTATAAAGTCCTATGCCTTCTAGTTTCTGTATGTCGGAATTGTGTTACCTTTTGACAACAGATTGCATAGCAATACAGTTTTGTTTGTTTTAGATTCCTGTGTTAGGTTGTTACTTTTTGATTTATGTAATCCTATGCTACTTGGATTTAAGATGGCGGGGAATAAGGAGCGATGTAGAAAGTTGCGACCCTATAAAAACAAGTTATTTGTGTGTGGAAATGATGAAGAATATACTGATATTAGTGCAGAGAGTTCAGATGAACTCGTACCAAATGAATTGGAAGACACAGATACAACAAATAATAATCTGTATGTAAGATAACGATTATTTATTTATTTATTTAATTTGTTTATTTAACCTGGTAGAGATAAGGCCATCAGACCTTCTCTTCTCCTCTACCAAGGGATTACATCTACAATATTAAGAATATAATTAAAATTATAATTACAATTAATATTAAATTTACAAATGGAATAAAAATCAAATTACTAAAAGATTAACTGATTAATAAAAGCTAGACAGCTTATTGTAAATGATAAGAAAAGAGAAACATTTTTTATTAATTAAGTACAAATTAAACCTACTCTACGCAGTAAGAAAATGCTTAATAAGCTTGCTTTTGAACGCTACTAAATTCCGACAGTCTCTGATGTCACTGGGTAGGGTATTCCACAAGCGCGAGAGCGAGATTTTGTATGATGATGAATACGATGATGTCTTATGTGTTGGTATGGCTAGTATGCGGCTGTTTTGCGTGCGTGTGAAGAGATTATGATATGATGACAGGTAACTGAAACGGGAGGCAAGGTAGGTAGGTGTAGAGGTGTGAAGGACTTGGAAAAGGAGAACAAGAGAATGAAAATTTCTACGTTCGTTAAGCCGTAGCCAGTTTAGAGTTTGGAAGGATGGGGTAATGTGGTCAGCGCGACGGACATCGCAGACGAAGCGAACACAAGAATTATGAAGACGTTGTAATTTTTAGTTGGTATTAATTAGTTATTGTGGAAATGATGAAGGATATACTGATATTAGTGCAGAGAGTTCAGATGAACTCGTACCAAATGAATTGGAAGACACAGATACAACAAATAATAATCTGTATGTAAGATAATAGTAATTAATTATTGTGGCGTAAGATTATGTTGATGCTGAATTTGTAGCTCATATGTAAGAGAGCATTCTAAAGCAATTAATTTATTATTCATGTATTACCTTGTTGTTTGTTCATATAACTGTCCAGGGCGAAACAAAAACTGAAAACATAACTGCATTGTGGATACATCTCGTTTTTCTTAGTAGCAGGTCACACACACCTGCCCTCTGATCGTGACTTTACTAGAATTGAAAAGTTTGCAAGGAATCGAACTCGTACCTATAGTAAGGTAGCAGCAAACCTGTTTCATCGGCAACAAATTTCGCTCCCTGGTAATTACTGTGCTGTGATTAAAGTAGCACACTATATGGCTACAAGTGAAAGCAATGTTGCTAGGATACGAGCGCTAATGTGTTGTGTGAGAAGAGTTTAGACAGTGAATATAATAATAGTTCAAGTTTTTAGTGAAATAGTCAACAAGGGTTAGGTCTTATATATTAAATAAGTTATATGTATTGTTATTTAAAGTATTAAGTTAGTTATGAAGGTAGGAACGATTTTTAAGGAAACTGAGAATAAGAGAAGGGAAGTAGAATAGTAGTGGATAAAGTAAAAGATGGTCAAGTGAAAGTGAAGGGACATGGAAGACATAGCAAGAACAGGCTTCAAGTGTCAAAATACGTCTTGTTTAAAGTTGTAAATAGTGCAAGTAAGGGAATGCTGGCCCGAATACAGAAATGTGAAGGGCCAGCAGGACCGAAGATTTTGAGAAATATATCATATCATATCATATCATATCATATCATATCATATCATATCATATCATATCATATCATATCATATCATATCATACAGTACATCATATCATATCATATCATACAGTACATCATATCATATCATATCATATCATATCATATCATATCATATCATATCATACAGTACATCATATCATTTATCATATCATATCATATCATATCATATCATATCATATCATATCATATCATATCATATCATATCATATATCATATCATATCATATCATATATGGCTACAAACTCAGGGGAACCGAATTCGATTCCTGGCAGGGTAGTGGAAAATTATATTCCTATCATACGAATTGTGTTGGTGATTTGTGTTATGTTTGTCATGTTTGTCAGAAACAGTCGTTAACCATATGGTCAATCCCGTTGCTTATAAAATGTTAGTGTTCGTTTAAAACTGTGCCAGGAATGAGAACGGAACGGACCAAGCAAACCAAATATTTAAAGAAAAGCAAGAAATACAATTAGGCTACATTGTCTAAGGAGCTAACACAAGGTTTCTGCTTGCTCTTGTACCTTGTTGCAATGCCTTCATCTTTGTTTTGTTAGAACACATGCCCTTGGTCCCTGCCCGCTCTCCTGTGCGATACAGAAGTACGCAGACCATTTCGTATACAAAGCGCCCGATAACAGCCTGGAAGACATTGAGTGTTGGAGGTTCAAAAGGAAGGAGCGAAGAAACAACACGTTCCTGTGTATGCAGTTGCAGTTTTGTGTTCATACCTTCGGGATTGTGTTGCAAAGGAAAGAGGTGAAAGAAAGAGAGATTCCATACGGCCAGAGAACTGCACCACTAAGATCTACAACGTGATTCGGTTTGCTTTGATCGCTGAGCGGAAAATCTCTTCTGATCACAGGCCTCCATCGTGGTTTCCGCCCCTGCAGTTACTTGGAATTTGTACGATAGTGTTGAAACAATGTACCAAGGAAAATGTTCTCCATGATCTATGAAAGATTGCATGGAATCCGTAAACACATTTCTGTTTAAATCTTACTCGTTTCAGTTGTACTATCACACTGAGAAATGTAATAAATTTGTTACAAAAATCTCTGTGTGTATTTAAACGGAAATACAGATTAGAATAATTGTACGCAAAAACAATTATCCATCATTTGGTAATAATGAAGAAAATTTGACTTTTAATTTAATTAATATTGTTGCTTTAATATTTTTCTTATTAAATAAAAAATATATTATTTCCTTTGCTTTAATAGTTTTCTTATTAAATAAAGAAGATATATACTTCGCGTTAATATTTTTGTTCTTAAATAAAAATAATGATTTTTCTTTATACTTCGTTCCACGTAAATAGGATGACGTTATCAAGACTGTGTAGAAGTGCGAGGTCCAAGGTTTGAAAATGAAGTGATAATTGAATCCGGAGAATGTACAGTACAACGTTCTTTCAAAACATTTGTTGTTGATTTATATTTTCAGAATATCGGAAAAGAAGTGATAATTGAATCGAAATAATATAAAGTACAATGTTCTTTTAGAACATTTGTTGTTGATTTATATTCTCAGAATATCGGAAAAGTAGTGATAATTGAATCGAAATAATATAAAGTACAACGTTCTTTCGAAACATTTGTTGATTTTATTTCCAGAATTGTGGAAAAGAAATGATAATTAAATCGAAATAATATAAAGTACAACGTTTTTTCAAAACATTTGTTGATTTTATTTCCAGAATTGCGGAAAAGAAGTGATAATTAAATCGAAATAATATAAAGTACAACGTTCTTTCAAAATATTTGTTGATTTTATTTCCAGAATTTCGGAAAAGAAGTGATAATTAAATCGAAATAATATAAAGTACAACGTTCTTTCAAAACATTTGTTGATTTTATTTCCAGATTTTCGGAAAAGAAGTGATAATTAAATCGAAATAATATGAAGTACAACGTTCTTTCAAAACATTTGTTGATTTTATTTCCAGAATTTCGGAAAAGAAGTGATAATTAAATCGAAATAATATAAAGTACAACGTTCTTTCAAAACATTTGTTGATTTTATTTCCAGAATTTCGGAAAAGAAGTGATAATTGAATCGAAATAGTATGTAGTACAACGTTCTTTCAAAACATTTGTTGTTGATTTTATTTCCAGAATTTCGGAAAAGAAGTGATAATTGAATCGAAATAGTATGAAGTACAACGTTCTTTCGAAACATTTGTTGATTTTATTTCCAGAATTTTAGAAAAGAAATGATAATTAAATCGAAATAATATGAAGTGCAACGTTCTTTCAAAACATTGGTTGATTTTATTTCCAGAATTTCAGAAAAGAAGTGATAATTAAATCGAAATAATATAAGGTACAACGTTCTTTCAAAACATTTGTTGATTTTATTTCCTGAATTTCGGAAAAGAAGTGATAATTAAATCGAAATAATATAAGGTACAATGTTCTTTCAAATCATATGTTGATTTTATTTCCAGAATTTCGGAAAAGAAGTGATAATTAAATCGAAATAATATAAGGTACAACGTTCTTTCAAAACATTTGTTGATTTTATTTCCAGAATTTTGGAAAAGGAGTGATAATTGAATCGAAATAATATGAAGTACAACGTTCTTTCAAAACATTGGTTGATTTTATTTCCAGAATTTCAGAAAAGAAGTGATAATTAAATCGAAATAATATAAGGTACAACGTTCTTTCAAAACATTTGTTGATTTTATTTCCAGAATTTTGGAAAAGGAGTGATAATTGAATCGAAATAATATACAGTACAACGTCCTTTCAAAACATATTTTGTTTATTTTATTTCCAGAATTTCGGAAGAGAAGTGATAATTGGATCAAAATAATATAAATTATAACGTTCTTTTAAAACATTTGTTGTTAATTTTTATTTCCAGAATTCCCGAAAAGAAGTGATAGGCCTAATTGATTCGAAATAATATAAATTACAACGTTCTTTCAAAACATTTTTTTTGTTAATTTTTATTTTCATAATTTCGGAAAATGTTTATTTTTAATTTTTATTTCACCCTTAAACTTGCACGATAAATAATGTTTTTTTTTCTGAGCGTTTTCCACGTATTTTCCGGTTGCCACTACCTCTCCTACTTTCCGACAGAGGGAATTCCTTCAGTCATTACATGTCATGCTCCCTTTCGTCATGTTTTGTGCTTGTTGAACGTCATTTTCCAAACACCCTTTATGTCTAAACATGTGCATATTTAATACTGTGACGAGTGTGTGATAAAGAATGTTGATAAAACCAGTGCAGTCAAATTTAGTACACACAATAGAGCTCAGGTTTCCTACAGTATTCGATTAAATGGAACTCATCTCAAAGAATCTATAAGCACAAAGTTTCTTGGTTTAGAATTGGATAATCACTTGAACTGGAAAACGCATATAGAATGTATTACTCGTAAATTGAGCTCTGCCTGTTATGCATTAAGATCCTTATCTACTATTGGTGATATAAACTTACTTAAAATGTCATACTTTGCATATTTTCACTCTGTAATGAAATATGGATTAATATTCTGGGGTAACTCGTCTGAAGCTAAACACGTTTTTGTTTTACAAAAGAAAGCTATAAGAATAATGGCCGGTGTGCATAAAAGGACCTCATGTAAAAATATTTTCCGAAACTTAGAAATCTTGACTTTACCTTGTGAATACATTCTTTCCCTAATGATGCTGTATATTAAGAACCAAGATAAATTCAGTACTAATCAAGACATTCATCATTTTAATACAAGACATAAATCAGATCTTCATCTACCCTCTGTTAGTCTAAGCTGTTTTAAAAAAGGAGTTCGCTATTCATGTATAACAGTCTTCAATGCACTGCCTAATTATCTTAAAGATTTGAAGAACAACGAGAAAAGGTTCAGAAAAGAATTAACCAAATTTCTACATACTCATACCTTCTACACAATTGATGAATTGTTTATGCTTGTGAATTGAATTATTCTACTTAAATGACATGTACAATTTTATATAGCTCAACTAAAATATGTTTTTATATTGACTTAATCTGTTTACTATGTATTGTATTTTTTGTTTAGCATAACTGATGAATTGTATGTACTGTAAACTCACTACATCTCGCCAAAATGTAAAAAAATGTAAAAAAAATGTAAAAAAATTGTACAAAATTGTAAAAATTGTAGAAAATTACTAAATTGTAAAACTATAAAAATTTGTAAAAATTGTAATTGTAATATTGTAAAATGTTGACATGTTCCACATCTTAAAGCTTCATTGCTCATGTAAGATCTATGGAATAAAATAAATGAATGACTGAATGAATGAATGTCCTGATACCTGCTGTAAGTGAAGGGCGTGTTCTCCCCGTTGTCCTGTTTAGCCTTGAAGCTTAAACAAGATGAAGCATTTCGAGTGTCTAGGTCAAAGAGAATCCATATCGTTCTGTAATACAATTTGCAAAGCAAAGGTCAAACCATCGAATAAAAGTTTAAGTGCGCTTAATATACATCCTTGAAACTTTATGACGAAGGAAAGCGCAGCTACACGCATAATGAAAGAGCGAAGTGTGGCAGGCAGGCGTGGCTGGAGTGTTTTACGGCTCGCATCATATATTAGCGGCTGGGGAGATTTCACCCAATTACTCTGAGAGCTGGCTTTGGGGTGACCTACTTGATAAGACGAATAAAAGGCTTGTTTACCTTCCCTCAATTTCCGCATGAACTGATTGAGAACAGTCGTGGCCGCATACAGGTGTGCCGCGTGAGTCCAGTCTGCGTTCGATCACAGACCTCTGATTTTTGTCGAGTTCACTGCCGTTCCTACCGTTTTCCCGCAATTTAGTACTCGAACTTGGATTTTAATGTAACTCTATTTTTTATTTCTACTAATCTTCCGAAGTATGACGTGATTGTAGGCAAAAGTGTCAGGCCTTCAGCTGTTTTATCCATTTTAAAGACGTAAATGCAGTTTTTTTGGTGGGGGGGGGAAGGACATTGCTGTAATATACATACATTTAGCAAATATTGGAAAACGTTGCTGAAATGTCAACTTGAAAATATTATTTGTAACTTACTTACTCACTCACAAATGGCTTTTAAGGAACCCGAAGGTTCATTGCCGCCCTCACATAAGCCCGCCATCGGTCCCTATCCTGTGCAAGATTAATCCAGTCTCTATCATCATACCCCACCTCCCTCAAATCCATTTTAATATTATCCTCCCATCTACGTCTCGGCCTCCCTAAAAGTCTTTTTTCCTCCGGTCTCCCAACTAACACTCTATATGCGTTTCTGGATTCGCCCATACGTGCTACATGCCCTGCCCATCTCAAACGTCTGGATTTTAAGTTCCTAATTATGTCAGGTGAAGAATACAATGCGTGCAGTTCTGTGTTGTGTAACTTTCTCCATTCACCTGTAACTTCATCCCGCTTAGCCCCAAATATTTTCCTGAGCACCTTATTCTCAAACACCCTTAACCTATGTTCCTCTCTCAAAGTGAGAGTCCAAGTTTCACAACCATAGAGAAGAACCGGTAATATAACTGTTTTATAAATTCTAACTTTCAGATATTTGGATAGCAGACTGGATGATAAGAGCTTCTCAACCGAATAATAACACGCATTTCCCATTTATTCTGTGTTTAATTTCCTCCCGAGTGTCATTTATATTTGTTACTGTTGCTCCAAGATATTTGAATTTTTCCACCTCTTCAAAGGATAAATCTCCAATTTTTATATTTCCATTTCGTACAATATTCTGGTCACTAGACATAATCATATACTTTGTCTTTTCGGGATTTACTTCCAAACCGATCGCTTTACTTGCTTCAAGTAAAATTTCCGTGTTTTCCCTAATCGTTTGTGTATTTTCTCCTAACATATTCACGTCATCTGCATAGACAAGAAGCTGATGTAACCCGTTCAATTCCAAACCCTGCCTGTTATCCTGAACTTTCCTAATGGCATATTCTAGAGCGAAGTTAAAAAGTGAAGGTGATAGTGCATCTCCCTGCTTTAGCCCTCAGTGAATTGGAAAAGCATCAGATAGAAACTGACCTATACCGACTCTGCTGTATGTTTCGCTGAGACACATTTTAATTAATCGAACTAGTTTCTTGGGAATACCAAATTCAATAAGAATATCATATAATACTTCCCTCTTAACCGAGTCATATGCCTTTTTGAAATCTATGAATAACTGATGTACTGAACCCTTATACTCCAATTTTTTCTCCATTATCTGTCGAATACAAAAAATCTGATCATTAGTCGATGTATTACGCCGAAAACCGCACTGATGATCCCCAATAATTTCATCTACGTACGGAGTTAATCTTTTTAAAAGAATATTGGACAAAATTTTGTACGACGTCAACAAAAGTGATATTCCTCGAAAGTTTTAAAAATAGGTACAATTATGGACTCCTTCCATTGTTCTGGTACAATTTCCTTTTCCCAAATAGCAAGTACAAGTTTATAAATTTCGCTATATAATGCACTTCCACCTTCTTGTATTAATTCTGCTGGAATTTGATCGATACCTGGAGACTTGTACTTTTTCAGATTTTCTATCGCAATTTCGACTTCTGAAAGCGTGGGTTCGAGTATAAATGGCTCAGCAATTTGTATTTCAATTTCGTCCCGATTTGTAACTAATGTAAACAATTAGATGACGCTACATCTGGATGATCTCTTTCGCATTTTCCACTTTCTCCTTTATTATGTTCACTTGTATCATTGACATAAGATATATGAGGATCTCAGAGCACAAATGGTGTAACTCCATCTGGAATGAGTGTGTGAAAAATGAGTATATCTAAAATGTGACTTTTCTAGAAAACATTCAGTAACAAATGAAGTGGTGACGTCTGAGATCTGTGATAATTTTTGTTAACCCTGGAATGGTAACATGAGATTTCCTAATATAAATGGTAACGTGGGGTGTCATTAGACCCCCTTATTATATTCAAGTTCGAAGACTGAAATATGGAAGAAATGTAATATATTCTTTAATATTACATAGAGCCAATATGCTTACACTAATAGATTTGAAAAAAGAAAACATGTTGGTCTACAAAAAACAACAATAAAACTGTCCATTCGTCTGAGCTATTCCAGGAAATAAGTATGTGGGGGACTGGTGGGTCCTCACGTTACCATTCCGGGGTTAATATTCCTTCGTAACAGTGAAAAGTATGGATCAGTGACGTACGCAGAATTTTATCAAGGGGTGTCATTATTAAAATTGTTTAGAATTTACATTTTCGTATTTTAAATTTTGTGTATTATTATTATTATTATTATTATTATTATTATTATTATTATTATTATTATTATTGTTGTTATTATTGTGTTATGGTATAGGCTATTTATTAATGTTATACTATTTTCTAATAAAACGTATTTACGTATAGGCCTATCCTTACAAAATCTTTTAAATGTAAATTTTTTTACAGGCATCGAATTTAATAAATACTAACTTCTGTCTAATTGGGTATAATAAAAGATGCTTCTGTCATTATTACACTTTTTTCTATCTCTTGTACGGAGAAGGGACCCGAAGGCTTACACTGCAACCTGAGGCTTATTGTGCTTACCATTTCTATTCTGTGAATGATTGGGTAGTGAAACGGTCGCGCTCTTGTACAAGTACAGCACTCTGCACCATGAATTTAACCCCGGGCTATGGTGTGGATGATGATATGTGAATTAATGATGGCGAAATGAGTCCGAGATCCAACGCCGAAAGTTACCCAGCATTTCTGCTTCAATTGGTTGAGGGAAAACCCCGGAAATACCCCAACCATGTAACTTGTCCCAAGCAAGATATGAACCCGGGTCCGCTCGTTTCACAGTTAGACGCGATTATTACACTTACACAATAATCATGTGTCTATTTAGTCAATAGTTATTTGTATATGATAGTTAAGACACTTTACTTTATATAACAGGATAATCCAAACGTTGCGAACGACATTTTATTTTCTCTTGAAATGTTTGAATATAATCACGTTGAACGTACTCTGAAACTGGAAATGAAAGTACAAATATAGAGCCTTAAATTTAATCTGTAGAATCCAGGAGGTTGTGGGGAAATGTTACAATGCTGAGTATCAAATATTTCTTTCTCTGTTTCTGTAAAATTTTAATTTGGCGTTTGTAAAGTTTTCCCGCTCAGCTATTCAATTATAAATCGTCGGTTAGTCACAAGGATTTAGCCATTTGTCCCACACCAATAAACAGGTTTTCATCTCACTCTTTTTTCGCCGGAAACTGACGCTAGAGTGCAGCTGAGTAACGTTGGGAGTTTTTGTATACATTAGAAATTGAAATGTTTTACCAACACGTTTCCGCATGTATAATCCAGTATAATAACATTATTTAGTGTTTTATGCAGATGCTGTCTTCCTTTTGTTCCATTGTTGCCGATAATTATTGTAATTTTGTTGTCCTATTTTAAATTGATATTTTAGTGTGAACTTTGTCGTTTTTGTAGATTTATGATCAAGGAAGCACTATGTGATATAAAATAAAAATGAAGTAAATGATAGCGAAATGTTTTATTGCTGTTATCATGGATAACGAGGAACAGTTTCATTTCATGCTGTCTGAATTGCTCTTCAACATGCGTGATTAAAGATTTCTATTTATGTCACTTGGTATGATTAGATATAACTTTCTGTTACGAAAAGCGAAACATTGCCTGCCAAGAGCGGCAACCAGCGAAACGAGCTTGTCAGTGAAGTGGCCGCTATAGCGAGGCGCATTCCAGTTCGTAAACTCAGTCTGATTTCACTTAATAATAATAATAATAATAATAATAATAATAATAATAATAATAATAGTAATAATATTAGTAATAATAATAATAATAATAATAATAGTAGTAGTAGTAATAGTAGTAATAATAATAATAATAATAATAATAATAGTAGTAGCAGTAATAGTAGTAATATTAATAATAGTAGTAGTAATAATAATAGTAGTACTAGTAGTAGTAATAATAATAATAATAGTAGTAGTAGTAATAGTAGTAATATTAATAATAGTAGTAGTAATAATAATAGTAGTACTAGTAGTAGTAATAATAATAATAATAGTAGTAGTAGTAATAGTAGTAATATTAATAATAGTAGTAGTAATAATAATAGTAGTACTAGTAGTAGTAATAATAGTAGTAGTAGTAGTAATAATAATAATAATAATAATAGTTGCAATAATAATAATAATAGTAGTAGTAGTAATAATAATAGTAGTAATAATAAAATGCATATAGAGTGTTAGTTGGGAGGCCGGAGGGAAAAAGACCTTTAGGGAGGCCGAGACGTAGATGGGAAGATAATATTAAAATGGATTTGAGGGAGGTGAGATATAATGATAGAGACTGGATTAATCTTGCTCAGGATAGGGACCAATGGCGGGCTTATGTGAGGGCAGCAATGAAGCTCCGGGTTCCTTAATTGCCAGTAAGTAGGTAAGTAAGTAAATAATAATAATAATAATAATAATAATAATAATAATAATAATAATAATAGTAGTAGTAGTAGTAGTAGTAGTAGTAATAATCATAATTAATAAAAATTATAATGATAATAATAGTAGTAATTTTAATAATAATAGTAGTAGTAGTAATAATAATAATGATAATAATAGTAGTAATAATAATACTAGTAGTAGTAATGGTAATAATAATAATAATAATAATAATAGTAATAGTAGTAATTTTAATAGTAGTAGTAGTAGTAATAATGATAATAATAGTAGTAATAATAATAATAGTAATAATAATACTAATATCATTATCGTCATCTATCAACAGTATCAGTATCTAAGTGAAGTTGAATAGAAACAATAAAGCTGCAAATACAGACAGAATCATGACATCCATCGATCCTATAAGCTAATTAATAAGTAGATACCGATAATGGATTTATATGTATTAAAAACTTATGGCACAGAGTGTACGAGAAAGAATGTAGTTTCTGTTAGAAGAGTTCTAGGATTGATTCATAAGATTCCGAAGTTTAACAATAGATACTGGAGTGACATGATGAATTCGCCTTGAACACCGTGTGATTCATAAGTAACTGTTAATACATTTAACAAAATAAGCCATTGTGAGTATTTTTTTTACTTTGCACCATTTGCCTGCTTAACTTGTCCCATTAATCTTCTGACATATCAAATGAATGAATGAGTCAGTTATTCCATTCGTTAAAATTACTTTTTCGAAATTTTTGTGAGTTATGGAATGAGTAATATTTTCCTTTCTGAACACATTAGATTTCATAGTCATTACCTTCACCACCATAATCATAATCGTTATCGCCTTTAACTTCACTACGCCGGTTTTTGAAGTCCAGTTCGAGTAAAAAAAAAAGGGGGGCACCACCTTCTCTTCCTTGGCATTCCGAGCACCTCCTGGATTAATTACGTTTTTTAGTAACAGCTGTGGTTGTGGACGTAGATTGTAAATTTATTTCGTATATCTTCATTTACTTTTTTGTCCAATAGCATTCTTCCAATAATCCATTATAGAAATCTGACTTCTTTTAGTGTTGAATTACGTCTGATATCTGACATAAGATATCTTTCGAAGAAGTGGAGAAGTTCACATATCTTGGAGCAACAGTAACAAATATAAATGATACTCGGGAGGAAATTAAACACAAAATAAATATGGGAAATGCCTGTTATTATTCGATTGAGAAGCTTTTATCATCCTGTCTGCTGTCAAAAAATCTGAAAGTTAGAATTTATAAAACAGTTATATTACCGGTTATTCTTTATGGTTGTGAAACTTGGACTCTCACTTTAAGAGAGGAACATAGGTTAAGGGTGTTTGAGAATAAGGTGCTTATGAAAATATTTGGGGCTAAGAGGGATGAAGTTACAGGAGAATGGCGAAAGTTACACAACGCAGAATTGCACGCATTGTATTCTTCACCTGACATAATTAGGAACATTAAATCCAGATGTTTGAGATGGGCAGGGCATGTAGCACGAATCCAGAAATGCATATAGAGTGTTAGTTGGGAGGCCGGAGGGAAAAAGATATTCAGGGAGGCCGAGACGTAGATGGGAGGATAATATTAAAATGGATTTGAGGGAGGTGGGATATGATGATAGAGAATGGATTAATTTTGTTCAGGAAAGGGACCGTTGGCGGGCTTATGTGAGGGCGGCAATGAACCTCCGAGTTCCTTAAAAGCCAGTAAGTAAGTAAGTAATCTGACATAAGATATATATATTTTTTTTTCCATTTTTAACTGACAAGTTTTAAAAAAATGGTTTTGAATTTTTGATGCAGTGTAATATATTTAGCTTTGCAAATCCACCCATCAACCCTGCAAAGTTATTGAAGTAATGAAGTATAATTGAAGCCTTGCAAGCTCAGCTAACGTTCCGCAGGTAAGATATAGTAAATTTCTAATCATGTGAAAGAAGTAGGCGTTTCTTAGCAACGTCCAAATAACCACAAAAGCGCAGGAAATTGGGTTATAAAATCTGATGTTAATACTGGGGCTTTCGTCTTTTAATCTTTTGCACGAGGACGCTCATTTATTTTGCAAATGCGCTTCTCCTTCGCTTAACGGTTAGAAACCTCATTATATCAACAACAAGGCCTGCCTTACTCTTAATTTCTTTAAAAGTAGCAACGAACATAAAACACAAGGTTTGCAAAGAACATGGTGCCCGTAGGCGTAACGCGTTGTAACATAGTTACAGACAATGAATTTCAAGTAAGAAATATTTCCATAGTTACGAGTTGAAGTTTTCCATAGTATTAGACATAATTTAGAAGTAGGCCTAACAATAAACGATATTGCTAATCGTAAAGCGTATGAAGATGCAATATAATTTGAACAACGTTGACAGATACTGGAGATTACGGTTGCATCTCTACGGCTTTTAGAGAACACCGAGGTTCATTGCCGCCCTCACATAAGCTCGCTATCGGTCCATATCCTGAGCAAGATTATTCCTGTCCCTACCATCATACCTCACTTCCCTCAAATCCATTTTAATATTATCTTCCCATCTATGTCTCGGCCTCCCCAAAAGTCTTTTTCCCTCCGGCCTCCCAACTAACACTCTATATGCATTTCTGGATTCGCCCATACGTGCTACATGCCCTGCCCATCTCAAACGTCTGAATTTAATGTTCCTAATTATGTCAGGTGAAGAATACAATGCGTGCAGTTCTGTGTTATGTAACTTCCTCCATTCTCCTGTAACTTCATCCCTCATCCCCAAATATTTTCCTAAGCACCTTATTCTCAGACACCCTTAACCTCTGCTCCTCTCTCAAAGTGAGAGACCAAGTTTCACAACCATAAAGAACAACCGGTAATATAACTGTTTTATAAATTCTAACTTTCAGATTTTTTGACAGCAGACTGGATGATAAAAGCTTCTCAACCGAATAATAACACGCATTTCCCATATTTATTCTGCGTTTAATTTCCTCCCGAGTATCATTTATATTTGTTACTGTTGCTGCCAGGTATTTGAATTTTTTCATCTCTTCAAAGGATAAATTTCCATTTTTTATATTTCCATTTCGTACAATATTCTCGTCACGAGGCATAATCATATACTTTGTCTTGTGGGAATTTACTTCCAAACCTATCTCTTTACTTGCTTGAAGTAAAATTTCCGTGTTTTCTCTAATCGTTTGTGAGTTTTCTCCTAATATATTCACGTCATTCACATAGACAAGCAGCTGAGTATTATTATTATTATTATTATTATTATTATTATTATTATTATTATTATTATTATTATTATTATTATTATTATTGTGATTTAAGCCTCTTTGGTGATACCTTGTATTAGTTGGCAACACTGAAGGGACGACCAAATTAATTAGCCTTTTAGGAGCTGCTCTTACGTGATCCTCACTATAGTTGGATACAACATGGAAAACCCCAAGCAAATAGCCGAAGAGGGATTAGAACCACAACCGAGTCCAGCTCGCTAACACTTTGGCTTACTGTGAAGTCTAAACTAGTTGCTGCAAGTATGACTAAAGAGAAAGCAATATTATTAACTGATGTACAGTATGCAATACATTGCCATGGAGATCTGGATAAGCAGCGAACATGGCCGTGATAACCCGATGATAGATTTGGCTTCCACTGTTGTAAACCAGTGCCGTTCAGACCGCGCAACGCTCGCTTTGTAGCCGTGCAGAGGACTGTACAGTCTGAGAGCCACAAAGCGAGCCTGACGCTCTGTGTGTTATCTCAACTGAGGCTGTCTTCATGTAGACAAAGAGAAGTAGCAACCATCTTCCTCTGGTTTCTGGCTCAGAGACAGACCGACGTTCATATTCCCCTTTGGGGTCCACTGAAACGAAATATTTTCATTAAATATTATTTTAACGTTCAGGCACTTCACATATTGTCATTCGCCGTAACCCAATAAATTAATTGAATAAGATTACTATTTTCCTTTCATATTGACGGTAAGATTATTATTTAACGTCGTTTTGTTAATATGAATAATGTACCTAAGAGCCAGCTGGCTAGTCTCTGAAATTGAGACAACTCATCCTGCCTAAGGTATTTCCGTGGTTTTCCTAAGGCGCTAAGACAAATGTCGGGATGAGCCCTAAAAGAAATTGGTCACGGACCTGCATTCATATCCCCATGACCCCCCTTTAATTACTCTAAATTAATTAATTAATTACATTCATCATAAATTCATAAATCAATCGACCTCCTACTTAAAAGCCAGATTGGCTAGTCTCTTATATTGAGACAACTCATCCTGCCTAAGGTATTTCCGTGGTTTTCCTAAGGCGCTAAGACAAATGTCGGGATGAGCCCTAAAAGAAATTGGTCACGGACCTGCATTCATATCCCCATGACCCCCCTTTAATTACTCTAAATTAATTAATAATTACATTCATCATAAATTCATAAATCAATCGACCTCCTACTTAAAAGCCAAATTGGCTAGTCTCTTATATTGAGACAACTCATCCTGCCTAAGGTTTTTCCGTGGTTTTCCTAAGGCGCTAAGACAAATGTCGTTATGAGCCCTAAAAGAAATGGGCCACGGACCTACACTCATATCCCCATGAACCCCCTTTAATTACTCTAAATTAATTAATAATTACATTCATCATAAATTCATAAATCAATCGACCTCCTACCCAAAAGCCAAATTGGCTAGTCTCTTATATTGAGACAACTCATCCTGCCTAAGGTTTTTCCGTGGTTTTCCTAAGGCGCTAAAAATGTCGGGATGAGCCCTAAAAGAAATGGGCCAGGGACCTACACTCATATCCCCATGAACCCCCTTTAATTACTCTAAATTAATTAATAATTACATTCATCATAAATTCATAAATCAATCTACCTCCTACCTAAAAACCAAATTGGCTAGTCTCTTATATTGAGACAACTCATCCTGCCTAAGGTATTTCCGTGGTTTTCCTAAGGCGCTAAGACAAATGTCGGGATGAGCCCTAAAAGAAATTGGTCACGGACCTGTATTCATATCCCCATGACCCCCCTTTAATTACTCTAAATTAATTAATAATTACATTCATCATAAATTCATAAATCAATCGACCTCCAACCTAAAAGCCAAATTGGCTAGTCTCTTATATTGAGACAACTCATCCTGCCTAAGGTATTTCCGTGGTTTTCCTAAGGCGCTAAGACAAATGTCGGGATGAGCCCTAAAAGAAATTGGTCACGGACCTGTATTCATATCCCCATGACCCCCCTTTAATTACTCTAAATTAATTAATAGTTACATTCATCATAAATTCATAAATCAATCGACCTTCTACCTAAAAGCCAAATTGGCTAGTCTCTTATATTGAGACAACTCATCCTGCCTGAGGTATTTCCGTGGTTTTCCTAAGGCGCTAAGACAAATGTCGGGATGAGCACTAAAAGAAATTGGTCACGGACCTGTATTCATATCCCCATGACCCCCCTTTAATTACTATAAATTAATTAATAATTACATTCATCATAAATTCATAAATCAATCGACCTCCTACTTAAAAGCCAAATTGGCTAGTCTCTTATATTGAGACAACTCATCCTGCCTAATGTATTTCCGTGGTTTTCCTAAGGCGCTAAGACAAATGTCGGGATGAGCCCTAAAAGAAATTGGTCACGGACCTGTATTCATATCCACATGACCCCCCTTTAATTACTCTAAATTAATTAATAATTACATTCATCATAAATTCATAAATCAATCGACCTCCTACCTAAAAGCCAAATTGGCTAGTCTCTGAAATTGAGACAACTC
The DNA here is from genome assembly GCF_040183065.1 of Periplaneta americana. Taxonomy (NCBI): domain Eukaryota; kingdom Metazoa; phylum Arthropoda; class Insecta; order Blattodea; family Blattidae; genus Periplaneta; species Periplaneta americana. Next base: position 3,270,849 of record NC_091127.1, on the reverse strand, counting down.
ATCCTGCCTAAGGTATTTCCGTGGTTTTCCTAAGGCGCTAAGACAAATGTCGTTATGAGCCCTAAAAGAAATGGGCCACGGACCTACACTCATATCCCCATGAACCCCCTTTAATTACTCTAAATTAATTAATAATTACATTCATCATAAATTCATAAATCAATCGACCTCCTACCTAAAAGCCAAATTGGCTAGTCTCTTATATTGAGACAGCTCATCCTGCCTAAGGTATTTCCGTGGTTTTCCTAAGGCGCTAAGACAAATGTCGTTATGAGCCCTAAAAGAAATGGGCCACGGACCTACACTCATATCCCCATGAACCCCCTTTAATTACTCTAAATTAATTAATAATTACATTGATCATAAATTCATAAATCAATTGACCTCCTACCTAAAAGCCAAATTGGCTAGTCTCTTATATTGAGACAACTCATCCTGCCTAAGGTATTTCCGTGGTTTTCCTAAGGCGCTAAGACAAATGTCGTTATGAGCCCTAAAAGAAATGGGCCACGGACCTACACTCATATCCCCATGAACCCCCTTTAATTACTCTAAATTAATTAATAATTACATTCATCATAAATTCATAAATTAATCGACCTCCTACCTAAAAGCCAAATTGGCTAGTCTCTTATATTGAGACAACTCATCCTGCCTAAGGTATTTCCGTGGTTTTCCTAAGGCGCTAAGACAAATGTCGGGATGAGCCCTAAGAGAAATGGGCCACGGACCTATATGCCCTTCCCCATAAGTACCCCTTTTTTTCTAACAAACAACTTAATGCTCTAGTTCAGAGTCAATAAAATAATGAAATACATTTGCAATGCGAAAGGACAGGGAACCTTTCAATTTCCAGGTTCAGAATTCACGGCGTCTCTCCTGGCGGTCTTCACCTGCCTTGTCATCGAACAACAGACGACAGAGTCTTCTCGACTCCTCCTGCACTGCAAAATGACACAGCTCATTTCAATGTGCAGATTTACACCAGCCATCTCCTCCTCGCCCCGTCCCGTGATCACTTGATCACATTTCCATCCCCCTCGCGTATGTGGTACCTAAGAGGTTACGTCCATTTTCGGTTTTCCCCTTCAAAATTTTCTAGAGCTTCTTCAGTGGAGCAGCGTAACCCGGAGTGAGACTAGTGGTCAACAGGCTTGGAGCTCACATATTTAGTTTGTTACAGCCCCGAACCCCTTGCGAGGACGCGTTTTTTCGTACCTTTTAAATTGTCCTCCCAATTCTCCTCTTTCAATTCTTTTAATTCAATATGAATAATGAAAATGAAACATTTTCCGTGAAACATCAACCAACTTAACTAAAACACAAAATTGCCCTCATCTAGTGGCTGTGAAATTAACACAAACTTTCACAAACCTTTAAAATTGTGTTGAGTAGTAGTTACTAGTTAGTTTAGTTACTAAACTCGCCGTAATCGTGAATAGGCCAATGCATTTACTTCTAATTCTTATTTTGTAAATGAGAAAAATGTTAGTATTATCTGGAATTAAGAGGTAAAATCATGAAACTGCAGCGGGAGATTTAATGTTACGTGAATAGCGTACGTCAGTTATTTGGAATACATTTTGCAGGAGAAGCAATTGAAAGTTTTAAATGCTTAGCGCTCAAAGCTTAACTGTGATTTTCCGATCAGTACTGGACAATGACTATCAGTGTTAATGCCATATAACTCTGTATGTACATTCTATATGTCTTAAGCTATGCATTGACAGTCTTGGTTCATTTTCGACAAGAAAGTGACATCCATCATTCTTGCAGTGGACTCTTGACATAAATAAATAAATAAATAAATAAATAAATAAATAAATAAATAAATAAATAAATAAATAAATAAATTTGAAAGCAAGCAAGCAAGCAAATAAATAAATAAACAAACAAACAATTCAAAAATGAATAAATAATAAATAAATTCTCTTGCCATAAATGAGGTACTTTTTCCTGACAGAATGGAAAACTGTAGCACTGTCGTATCAAAACAACGCCAGGCTTCCATTTAGGAAAAACTAACAAGTAAGTTCACAATGACAACGGATAAATATAAGGCGGAATTCAGTCTTCCAACCGCATTTTGTACGAAGAGTTAAAAGTGTATCAGTAATTTTGCAGCCTATTTAATTTCTAAACAATATTTTGACCTCTTCCTATAAACTTGGTGTTTCATTCCATCTTCGTGGTGGTGCAGGTGTTATATTTAACGACGCTTTCAATGCAGAAGCTACTTAAAATCGAAAGTCAAAGTTGTCTCTCCCTTTTGCTGTTTTCTCCGCTTTTGCTCTTAATTTTTACTTAATTTCTTACTGCATTTTGCTTTTTTACTTTATTCTACCTTTCCACTTTCTTCATTTCTCCTTCTCTTTTTTCTTCATTCTTTATCCTTTTTTTTTAGATTTATTTATTTAACCTGGTAGAGATAAGGCCGTCAGGCCTTCTCTGCCCCTCTACCAGGGGATTACAACTATAACATGAACAATAAGATTACAATTAATATTAAATTTACAATTACAATTAAAATAAAAATTAAAGTACGACAAGAATACCTGATTAATGAAAGCTAGACGTTTTATCATAGAAGTTAAGAACAAAGAATATTTTTGTATTTACTAAATTACAAATTAAACCTACAATAACAAAATTCTATAGTGATGAAATTACCGGATATTGAGATATTTTGTGGTAGATTAAAAGAACTATTTACAAGAAACCATGTCTGAACGAGTCTCAATTACTGACCAAGTGCCTAGTAAGTTTGCGTTTGAATTTAATTTTATTTCGACAGTCCCTGATGCTAGCAGGTAACGAATTCCAGAGTCTTGGCAGGGCTATTGTGAAAGAGGATGAGTATGAGGAGGTGCGATGGGATGGGATTGTTAGTATTGTTTCATGGCGAGAGCGTGTGTTCAGATTGTGGTGGGAAGAAAGGTAAGTGAAGCGAGACGACAGGTACGAAGGAATAGAAGAGTTCAAGATTTCGAAGAGAAAGAGAAGTGAATGTAAATTTCTTTTCTTATCTAGTTTAAGCCAACCTATTGCTTCCAGGGATGGGGTAATATGATAATATTTACGAACATTGCTTACAAAACGTACACACAAATTATGAGCACGTTGAAGTTTCATTTTGTTGTCGCTGGAAAGGTCAGTCAGTAAAATGTCAGCATAGTCAAAATAGGGCAATACAAGGGTCTGCACAAGGGACTTTTTTAAGCAAGAGGGAAGATGAACATTTATCCTTTTATTTACATTTTTCATATATCTGCTGTATTTTAGTTTTTCCTTTCTTAATTATCTAATGTTTCGAAGTATTTTCCCATTTAACGTACAGGTACTGTACCATAGGTCAGCGAAAAATGATACAGCCAACAAACAAATATCTACACCATTGCAAGGATTCGAAATCACAATCGTAGCGTTTAAATCCATTATTAATTTCAGATGTATAATATGGACTTCTTTCGGTCTCTAGGTTTGGGGATGTGAAGCGTACACCACTAGCATTCAGGCCTCCGTTACGTATTGCATCTGTTGTTGATGTTAAATAGATTTTGTGTCATTCAGTGTAGTTTGCGAAAGTTTCAATTGGGACAAATTCAGAGTTTCCAGGAATGAACACAATCCAATTTCGTAACAATTCCTGTATTCCATCGTATATAAATGGAGGAAAAACGCATAGAGTAAAATATTGTTCAAAATCGAATTGTGAAGTTTAACTCACTTTGCAATAGCAAATCACAATTTGGAAACGTTCAAACATGCTGACTGGACCCAACGCTCTGACAAACAGAAGCAATGTGGTGGCTACCGCAACTCGGTTTCATTTCCGTTTGTCTTCTGTGGACGGGTCAAAGGTCCTTGCATCTTTTAGGTTTCCCTTTGTCTGCGCTTTGCTTTCATATGAATTCACTGTCTGCCTCAAATTATAGCTTGTTCAATGTTTTCTGAAAAGTCGCAGATTGTCTAAATATAGAGACTGCGTGAAGTTTTGTATACCGCACAAAAAGGCGCGATTGGAGGAAAGGGATGGAGAGAACCCATTCTTCCAGAACTTACGAGAAGGAGACGAGTTGGAAGTTTAAGCCGCTGCAATGAGTTATTAGGTGTCCAAAAAGTAATTTAAATGAGTAAAGGAGTCATTAAACATTAAATATAGTAACCAAAATGCATTGAAATATCTGTATAGGAAGCAGAGAAATAGAGGGAGACTGACGATTGTACAAAAGAGAGAAAGAAAATGAAATCTGCAACTTATTGAGAAGAGAATAGGACGTGAAATGTGTTACATTACTTAGAATGATACCTGGAATGTGCTATTAATTATGTATTTTATTCTGTTTATTTAAAATTCAGCATTTTTGTAGTTTCTGTTACGTTTATTCACTTTGTTTTTTCTTGCTTCAAACTTGCCTGAGAGTGAATAAATACCAAATAATGTAATATTTATGTGAGTATTTAGTAGATTATTTTCCGGTATTGGACAATATTTATGAAACTTTATTGTAGAAAAAGTAGCAATTGAAGCTCAACGTGGTTAGCATCCCTAAATATAAAGAAATACGACAGTGAACATGGTTCTTTATTTATTTATTTTTATTGCTAGTGAGTTTGAAATGAATACAAGTTACTTACGTACTTACTTACTTACTGGCTTTTAAGGAACCCGTAGGTTCATTCGCGCCCTCACATAAGCCCGCCATTGGTCCCTATCCTGAGCAAGATTAATCCATTCTGTATCATCATATCCCACCTCCCTCAAATCAATTTTAATATTATCTTCCCATCTACGTCTCGGCCTCCCTAAAGGTCTTTTTCCCTCCGGACTCCCAACTAACACTCTATATGCATTTCTGGATTCGCCCATACGTGCTACATGCTCTGCCCATCTCAAACGTCTGGATTTAATGTTCCTAATTATGTCAGGTGAAGAATACAATGCGTGCAGTTCTGCGTTGTGTAACTTTCTCCATTCTCCTGTAACTTCATCCCTCTTAGCCCCAAATATTTTCCTAAGCACCTTATTCTCAAACATCCTTAACCTATGTTCCTCTCTCAAGTTAATATTTTAATATCCTGAATAGTGTTTTATAAAGTGTAATGTATGTATTTTAAGTATGAGAAGTTTTGTTCATTTAGTTTTTATAATAGCTGAGCTATAAGGAATGAATTTCACTAAATTTTTGCAGGCCAAAGATGTACCTTCTCCTTAACCTCACTAGAAATCTGAAGATGGTCAAAATCAAATCGAAACTATTCATTAACTGAGGTGAATTAATATCATAGTTTCAATTAATAGAGGGAAGTTTTTCGTGTTTTAAATTTACCAAAGCTTTAGTTAAAATAATTATTAAATGTTTCACAATCGAGAAGTAAAAAATATATAATAAAATCTAATAATTTTTTATACACAAGGTTCAGCAAAACATAGTCCTTCTTTAAAGAATTAATATAAAGTCTACCTTTCACCTTACTGGTTTGGGTTAATAGTATTGAAATTGTGATTAATATTAGAATTGAGAAGGATGGTGAAATGATAGAAGGAAACTGGAGAATCTAAAATAAATAAATAAACAAACAAACAAACAAGCAAATAAATAAGTAAATAAATTAATTAAATTAAATTAATAAATAAATAAATTAAATAAGTAAATAAAATAAATAAATTAAATAAATAAATAAATAAAAATCTCTCACAAACCTTAGCTTTGTTCGAAGTCGTAGTAATGCAGCTGAGTTGCCAAGGCAACACAAATACTTCTACTCAGAATCGAACAGAAGAAAGTCGGTGATCTAAGTTTCATATTGATTTCAATGTTTATGAAAACATCAGCACTAATATTAATAAAATAACAGAAATATTGATAACTCAGTCACTACCAGTCGCCTCTGCTTTCTCATGTGATCTACAATCTTCGTCGCTTTTCCTATTATCAAGCTACAGTCCAAGGTTGTGCTCAAGAGGGTAAACAGCCCGCGTACGACATTCAGCGAATTGGCTATAGTTTCCCATTGCTTTATGAAGAAATACTGCAGTGAGGCATGGGAAGTGAGAGTAATTCAGAAATTAACTCATTACTTTCTTTGTCCACTGCAGAGTCCTCTACTTGGATTTAGAGCATCAGCATTTCCTCCGGGGTTCGAACGAAAAGCCCTGCTATAAGGATAACGGCACTCAGAAGTTCATGTGATGTATCTCAGACTGGAAATGTTCCCAGTATCTACATATTTATACGTTTTCGTTATCTGCAGTCACGGAGCGTGCTCTCGAAATTACGAAAGCTTTGAATATTGCGGTCAGTTGCAACGGCTGAACCCCGCGTGTTTATGTACATTTGTAAAGATTCTGTGCTGACGTAAACGCACTGTCACATGGCTCACTTGTAACGTCATTGAATTGGTGATTGCACATTGTTCCAGCAATGAGAGGAGCGCCACGTGAACTGGACCATGGCGAGTTAGCATTCAGATATGAATAAAAACTTGACATTGAGTTCGTCCCTTGAGTTCAAAACATTCTATAGCGACCAACAACCAAATGGTCTGTGATTTTGTCTTTATGTATACGGTTATGTTTCTCTTATTATCTCGATGTCTATGGATTTCAGTGGTTTCGGGTTCGATTACCGACTGCGAGAGTCATCTCTATTCTGTGGGATGTGAGTGAGTGTCACTTTTCTTGTATTGTCTTAAGAGTTGACTTTAAGTCATAAGTCCGTTACAGAAGTCTCAGTAATTGACTAAAGTTACGAATCTAGACGAGCAATGTTCTTCAGCAAGAAGCCTTATTGGCTTTTAGTAGTAATGTTGCAAATAGAACGATAACAACGGTAAAATTTATACAGTAGAACTCTATTATCCGTGGTAGTGAAAGGGGTGGAGTGAACGGTTAATAGAAAAAATCGGATAATCCGTACCATAAAATGTTTTCATAAACTAAGTACATAATATTTTCGTAATTTCCTTCATGGTCTTTTCTTTTAATACGCTAGATCAGAAGTTCACTAATTTAAGTCTGTTTTTTACAATTCATGTTCGATTTTCCGATAAGTCAATTATTAATCACTATTTATTGTACTTGAGTCTGGTTTTCAACGACGGATTTTTAATGGTCAAGGAAACTCCTTGTGACTACTCTGTGGAAAGATAGGAATAGTAGAGGTCTCATGTTGTAGATTTATAAATTTTATACAGTTTATATTTTGTTTTTCATTATCCTAAATCGCGTCCAGTTGTAATTCCTATCTTGTATTGTGATGTGAGATGAACCACATTTTCTCTTTTCCTAAACCACTCAATTACTTTCACTTTTTTCTGTAGTACAACATGTTTTCTTTTAACACTTGTAGAAGACATTTTACACAGAAATTAAACAGTACGGCCACTCGACGTGTAGACCATAATGCGTAAGGATAAAGGTTTGTAAAAAAACAATATGTAGAAAAAATTCGTACTAATATAATGTACAGTAGCCTACTTCATATCTTTTTTTCTGCGAGAGAGAAAGTCAGTCGGATAATCCACCAATTGGTTAATAGGGTGACGGATAATCGGGGTTTTACTGTAGTAATAAGGCGATAATGAAGAATAAGCTTGTAAGCCGCCCTGCTTTACTGAATAGCATGCGCGCTTTCTAGCCAAGCGATTCGTGGCTCGATTCTGGTGTGGGCAATAGAAGATACTTATCTCCCGTCCACGGTATTGGGTGCTGACCCTTGTCATGCTGTCCTGTGTTCTAGCAGTGCTGATTCTGTGCCGTGCTGACCACACAACTAGGGAATCCACAATGTGTATCCGTCATGTGTTGGTCTAAGAATATCCCCTGCACCTCATTGATTTGTATAAAAACTCAGTTGTGAAAGGAGAAGGTAAAACAATTTGAAGAAAGAAAGTGATAAAATATTGATGGTGATGATGATGAAGATGATGATGGTAATAATAATAATAATAATAATAATAATAATAATAATAATAATAATGAATATATCTCGCATGTTAGTCGGATGTGACGGTATAACAAGTGAAGGTGACGGTTATGAAATAGTATTAATAGAGAAGGCGATGATGAAATAATAATAATAATAATAATAATAATAATAATAATAATAGTAATAATAATAATAATAAATATATCTCGCATGTTAGTCGAATGTGACGGTATAACGAGTGAAGGTGACGGTTATGAAATAGTATTAATAGAGAAGGCGATGATGAAATAATAATAATAATAATAATAATAATAATAATAATAATAATAATAATAATAACAATAATAATAATAATGAATATATCTCGCATGTTGGTCGGATGTGACGGTATAACGCGTGAAAGTGACGGTTATGAAATACTGTTAATAGAGAAGACGATAATGAAATAATAATAATAATAATAATAATAATAATAATAATAATAATGAATATATCTCGCATGTTGGTCGGATGTGACGGTATAATGCGTGAAAGTGATGGTTATGAAATACTATTAATAGAGAAGACGATCATGAAATAATAATAATAATAATAATAATAATAATAATAATAATAATAATAATAATAACAATAATAATAATAATAATAATAATAATAATAATGAATATATCTCGCATGTTGGTCGGATGTGACGGTATAACGCGTGAAAGTGACGGTTATGAAATACTATTAATAGAGAAGACGATCATGAAATAATAATAATAATAATAATAATAATAATAATAATAATAATAATAATGAATATATCTCGCATGTTGGTCGGATGTGACGGTATAACGCGTGAAAGTGACGGTTATGAAATACTGTTAATAGAGAAGACGATCATGAAATAATAATAATAATAATAATAATAATAATAATAATAATAATAATAATGAATATATCTCGCATGTTGGTCGGATGTGACGGTATAACGCGTGAAAGTGATGGTTATGAAATACTATTAATAGAGAAGACGATCATGAAATAATAATAATAATAATAATAATAATAATAATAATAATAATAATAATAATGATAATAATAATAATGAATATATCTCGCAAGTTGGTCGGATGTGACGGTATAATGCGTGAAAGTGATGGTTATGAAATACTATTAATAGAGAAGACGATCATGAAATAATAATAATAATAATAATAATAATAATAATAATAATAATAATAATAATAATAACAATAATAATAATAATGAATATATCTCGCATGTTGGTCGGATGTGACGGTATAACGCGTGAAAGTGACGGTTATGAAATACTGTTAATAGAGAAGACGATCATGAAATAATAATAATAATAATAATAATAATAATAATAATAATAATAATACGATAATGAATTAACAAATATAAAATGTAGTAGGCCTGCAAGAGCTCAAACAGCTTTCAATAAATATACAGTCACCATTAGCCTGTTTTCATTTCAGCACAGCATTAAAGCGAAAATCTAAATAGAACATCTGCAAACAAGTCTTTTGATACTCAACATGCTTAAATCAGTGTTGCAATGCACGTGTTGCATTAAGATCCACCCTGAGAGAATCATGTTATACTTTCGTTGTTATGCCTTTCTAATGAACATTGTGCCAATTTTTGTGATTAAATGAATAATGATGACAATAATACGGTTGTAACTGGTCAGAGACCTGGTATCTTCCTCATCAATAAATTGCAGAAATACTGCCATTGGCATAGTCATCTCTCAACTGTATTAAATATATCGTGATAAAATAAACATATTTTTGTTCGATCGTACTCTAATACGCTAATTACATGTGACGTAACTGTATCTTAATGACTTACATTAAAGTACTGCTGTTCATTATGTTATTCCAACTATCGATTTCGAACTGTGCATATGCGATGTTGATTCATATCGTACGCGCAACACCCATAAGCCTTGAAAGCAGCAATGCAAAATAAAATAAATTTTGTTCATGTTAATTTTAATAGTCTAATAAATTGAGAGCGATAGGGTTGGAAGTAAATGCCGAAAAGACTGAGTATATGATTACGTCTCGTGACCAGAATATTGTACGAAATGGAACTATAAAAATTGGAGATTTATCCTTCGAAGAGGCAGAAAAATTCAAATATCTTGGAGCAACAGTAACAAATACTGGGACATCATTTTATTTTTACTAACATTTTAATATCAACCTGGCTATACCTTTAGAAAACCGGAAACACAGATTGCAGCCCACTTCCACGACTGGAGTTCGATGATAGTGGCGTAAAACACAAACAAATCACTTTACTAGGTATAGGAGGGAAGAAAAGTAGTTCATCCATTTACGCAAACCAGGAAATATCGCGATTTTGAGTTTCATAATTTTCATTAGGTTTTTGTTTAATCTTAATACAGTACTGTATTGAGAATAAGTGTTTTTACTAACGAACTGAGTTAGCCATGCGAATGTATTCATTATGCAGTGTATATTATACTGTCTACAGCACATTAGCGTACAATATAGAGGATGAAGTTAAATTGAAAAATAATCATAATATGGATATTTAAACACATTTTTCAAAATGTGTGGCCGTTCATTTCGATACAGGGTTCAGTTCTTTTGTGCATATTATCACACTATGGACTATTGCATCTAATTCCAGTTGCCAATTTCGTCCTTCGTACTAGTAACTCATGTTGAAATAATTCTGTACCTACTCTATAAAAGAGTACCTTACGCACTGTACATTCAATCTTCATTTCTACCCGACCCGCACAGATAAAATTACTCAGACATGCTATCTACTGTCCGTCCAAGTGGTTATGCCGCAGGGTCGTAGAAAGGGGGAAAATCACGTGACAGTTAATTACTTAACGAGGCCCTTTTATTTAAGTTATTTTAAACAGTTGTGTATTATTACGTAGACGTCCAATTCCTAACAGAAATTAATGTTTTCAGAAAAGAGCTAAGACAGCCTGCTTTTAGAGAGGGGCGAACAGAAGCAGGTGGGGGAAATCGGGATGCGACGTAGGCAAACGGACAGCACCTGTGCGAAAATATGATTCAATATTGAAAGCTCTTTCGTCACTGGAAAACGCGAACATATTTCTGGAACGTACTATACTCACTAACTCGGTCCTGTTTACTATATGTGGTCTTGGATCTGTGTCTAGAGGAAAGTTGGAACTTCATTAGTAGACGGGGTGGGAGTGAAGTACATTAAAAAATTCAGGTAAAATCAAAATTGAAGTTAAAATAAAATGATGTCCCTGTATAAATGACACTCGGGAGGAAATTAAACGCAGAATAAATATGGGAAATGCCTGTTATTATTCGGTTGAGAAGCTTTTGTCATCTAGTCTGCTGTCAAAAAATCTGAAAGTTAGAACTTATAAAACAGTTATATTACCGGTTGTTCTGTATGGTTGTGAAACTTGGACTCTCACTTTGAGAGAGGAACAGAGATTGAGGATGTTTGAGAATAAGGTTCTTAGGAAAATATTTGGGGCTAAGAGGGATGAAGTTATAGGAGAATGGAGAAAGTTACACAACACAGAACTTCACGCATTGTATTCTTCACCTGACATAATTAGGAACATTAAATCCAGACGTTTGAGATGGGCAGGACATGTAGCACGTATGGGCGAATCCAGAAATGCATATAGTGTTAGTTGGGAGGCCGGAGGGAAAAAGACCTTAGGGGAGGCCGAGACGTAGATGGGGAGATAATATTAAAATGGATTTGAGGGAGGTGGGATATGATGATAGAGAATGGATTAATCTCGCTCAGGATAGGGACCGATGGCGGGCTTATGTGAGGGCGGCAATGAACCTCCGGGTTCCTTAAAAGCCAGTAAGTAAGTAAGTAAGTAAGTATGTAATAAATTGAGTTCATTTCCTGTCTTTTAATGTGTGTTGCTTTCAGGTTAAAATCTTCAAACCAAAGCCCTGCAAAATGTTAGTAAATACTGAGTAGATGCAAAAGTTCTCCGTGCCTGCCATCTGTTGCAATAGCCGAAAACATGTTGAAAATACACTCATAGTCACCGATTTCCCTCTTGTACGGAAGAGGACCCGACTACATATTTCAAATACTTCTAGTCGTTCCTCTTCACTTCGTCGTAATATCCAGGTTTCTGCTCTATACAGTGAGACACTCCACACAAAGTACTTCATTAGTCTCTTCCTTAGTTCTTTTTTCCAGAGGTCCGCAGAAGATTCTTCTATTTCTTTTAAAAGCTTCCTTCGCCAATGCAATTCCTAATAATTTTACTTGTGTTTGAGTGTGTCATCATCAATAATAATAATAATAATAATAATAATAATAATAATAATAATAATAATAATAATAATAATAATAATAATAATAATAATAATAATAATATCCCTTAAGGAGAGAGGATGGTATTTTTTAAAACTTTTTTCCTATTTGGTGTAAAATATTAATTTTTTGTATGTAGAGAGCTCATAGCTGTGGCAACGCAACCAAATAAAAATATTTTGAAAAAAAATGTAGGAGCCCAAATTTGAAAAAAAATACACCCAATGCAGGATTGTACTAAAACCGATATATCTAAACCGTTTTTAAAGATAGATTGAAACAGTTTTTTGCAATGTATTTGCAAAAGCGTGTTCTACAAACTGTCTGTAACAGAATTTTGATATTAGTCCCTACGTTTGTAAAATAAACAATTAAATTTAATAACAATTTTCTGATTTCCTTTCTTGCAAACAAACGGACGTATTTTTAAAATGAAATCAATTAACAAAATTCTGTTACAGAGGAAAGTTTCCTAATAGTCTAAAGAATGTGTGTTCTAAATTTCATGCATGTATCTTTAATAGTTCAGAAATTATATCCATTTTTGTCTGGCAATGAAGCAAAAAAAAAAAATGAAGTTACTAGAAACCGATAAAATGGGGGTGTGATTTAAAAATCCATAGCTCAGAAAGTTTAAAAATGACGTCTCAACATCCGATAAGGGCACAAATAGCCCAAAATGTTATGCAATGCATTCCACACATATGAAAGGGTATTTTAAAGAAAAAACAATTTTTATTTTTGAAAATTTAATTTACCGGAAAAAACAATAAAAGTGGGCGAGTGATTTAGAAATCCATAACGCAGGAAGTTTAAAAATGACGTCTCAACATCCGATAAGGGCACAAATAGCCACAAAATGTTATGCAATGCATTCCACACATATGAAAGGATATTTTAAAGAAAAACATTTCTTTTTTTTGAAAATTTAATTTACCGGAAACAACAATAAAAGTGGGTGAGTGATTTAAAAATCCATAGCGCAGAAAGTTTAAAAATGACGTCTCAACATCCGATAAGGGCACAAATAGCCACAAAATGTTATGCAATGCATTCCACACATATGAAAGGATATTTTAAAGAAAAACATTTCTTTTTTTTTTAATTTAATTTACCGGAAACAACAACAAAAGTGGGCGAGTGATTTAAAAATCCATAACGCAGGAAGTTTAAAAATGACGTCTCAACATCCGATAAGGGCACAAATACCTACAAAATGTTATGCAATGCATTCCACACATATGAAAGGGTATTTCAAAGAAAAACATTTTTTTTTTTTTGAAAATTTAATTTACCGGAAACAACAATAAAAGTGGGCGAGTGTTTTAAAAATCCATAGCGCAGAAAGTTTAAAAATGACGTCTCAACATCCGATAAGGGCACAAATAGCCACAAAATGTTATGCAATGCACTCCACACATATGAAAGGGTATTTTAAAGAAAAACATTTCTTTTTTTGAAAATTTAATTTACCGGAAACAACAATAAAAGTGGGCGAGTGATTTAAAAATCTATAGCGCAGAAAGTTTAAAAATGACGTCTCAACATCCGATAAGGGCACAAATACCCACAAAATGTTATGCAATGCATTCCACACATATGAAAGGGTATTTTAAAGAAAAACATTTTTTTTAAATTTAATTTACCGGAAACAACAATAAAAGTGGGCGAGTGATTTAAAAATCCATAGCGCAGGAAGTTTAAAAATGACGTCTCAACATGCGATAAGGGCACAAATAGCCACAAAATGTTATGCAATGCATTCCACACATATGAAAGGGTATTTTAAAGAAAAACATTTTTTGAAAATTTAATTTACCGGAAACAACAATAAAAGTGGGCGAGTGATTTAAAACTCCATAACGCAGGAAGTTTAAAAATGACGTCTCAACATCCGATAAGGGCACAAATACCCACAAAATGTTATGCAATGCATTCCACACATATGAAAGGGTATTTTAAAGAAAAACATTTTTTTTTGAAAATTTAATTTACCGGAAACAACAATAAAAGTGGGCGAGTGATTTAAAAATCCATAACGCAGGAAGTTTAAAAATGACGTCTCAACATCCGATAAGGGCACAGATAGCCACAAAATGTTATACAAAGTATTCCACACATATCACAGAGTATTTTAAAGGATTTGGGTTTTAAATTTAGTCATTTTTCACCAAAAAATACCATCCTCTCCCCTTAATGAGGTCTCAATTTGAATGTTGATTTGACCCTAAATGATCCTCACGATTAGCATTTTCAGTGTAGTTCTGAAGAGGCTAAGCGCCTGTGTCGTCCAGTAGATGAAGATGAACACAATACAGATTTTTGATAAGCCACACAGTGTTACTGCATAAGTTCGCTCAGGTCTGAGCAGGGCCCGTCCCTTCGAGGGCTTGATGAGCGGGCAGCTCGTTGTTTACATTCCTGAGTCCCCGCTGTGTACCTCGTTATGTGGACGAGCGGTCTTTTCCAGATCGGAAACCCTGCCCCGGTAATCACCTGCTGTAAACAACGGTCGTTCGTTATATTCGTTAATCTGGCTTGAAACTCTGAATCACGGCAGGTAAAATGAGCTAATGCAATTTGCAGCACGAGATCCGTCACATGTAAACCAGACCAGAGCCGCCTCTCCGAGAACTGGAGCTGCGTGCACTATCATGCTGGGAGCCCAGATTTGCTCCATTCCATCGTCAACACCTATATACAGAGAGAGAGAGAGAGAGAGAGCGCTCATCGTAATTATCTTTTCATAACATAAACCTGGCATAGTATGGGGTGCGCCTGCGACTTCAACCCTCTTACATTTGGTTAAAAGTTTAGAATAATAGAATAACATCATATTTAAACCAAGAATAAAAAGCAAGATCCATATAAAAATATGTATACTTATACAGGGACATCACTTTATTTTTACCAACATTTTTAACATTAACCTGGCTATACTCGGAAACACTGTTGCCCCCTTCCATTACAGGAGTTTGATGTTACTAGTGCAATATGTAAACAAATCATTTTAATAGGTATAGGAGGAGAGAAAAGTAGTGTATCCATTTATATTGTAGGGAAATACGATATTACGATTTTCAGTTTGATCATCACTTTTACGGTATTTATCAAAATACAGTAGAGTAGTAACATTTTTTTTTTCAAAAACTCAACTTTTCAGGCGGCTATGTTCGTTATGTAATGTCTACTTTATTTAGCATATTAATTATTGATGTTAACATACAATATAGAGAGTGCATTTAAATTGAGGGGGTCGTAAGTAAAGGGCTATAAGTGCACTTAAGTTACTTTTGAGAAAATGGGGTTTACATATTTAAGCTTTCGTAAAACCGGTGAAATTTGTATTTAAATTTTAATGTGTTATGCGATTAAAATATCCCTTTGCCACTAAAATTTTAGATACTTTAGCTTACACTGGATGCACTTAACTCATGCTATTACAAATGTCACTAGCATTCCTTTGCTTCTAGCCACCTCATTTAAAAATAAGCTAATCTGAATTTTTAAACAAGTTGCTGAAAATGGTTGCCGTTCATTACAATGCAGGCTTCAATTCTTTACGCATATTATTAAAAACATTTTGAAGCATATTCTCTGAAATTTAATTTATCGTTTCTTCAATATAATTTTTAGTACGATATTATTAATATAGGTTCTTTCTTCTATAGAAAACGCAACCATATTTCTGAAACACACTATACACTGCAGTGTTTACTTCACTGCTTGAAGACTTCGAATGCAACAGCGGCCGTAAGTTTGTGTGTCTGACGGTAGCAAGGACATTAGTGAAGGGGTGGGAGTGAAGTACATTCAGAAATGCAGGTACAATAAAAATGCAAGTAAAAATAAAATGATGTCCCTGTACTTCTTGTTGTATTTAACACAAGGTTGAGGTCTGTCCTTCCTTTGAGGGCTGCCCTTCCTTAAGGAGATTCAAGAATAACTTAAAAAGTTGTGTATCAAGTGCAAATTAAAATTAAGGTGACATTTAACATATAATTTTTTAAGGTGACATGTATTTATCTAGCCTGACGAGTTACTCCCTTGGTTTGAATTGTAAATTATTTAAAAATAGCGTGTAAGTGGGTCTTAGACTAGAAATGTTTAGTTTAAATGTAGTTCTGTTCATAAGTATGCATAAGGGTGTAATTATTTGTCTTCTTTGAACTGTTGCATCAGTGAAGCGAGGTGAGTCAGTGAAGTTATGGTTTTACAGTGCAGTGAACAGTTCCGATCAGTGATAATTTATAGCGTCAATGAAATGTGTTCTATAGTGTCAGTGAAATGTGTCCTAAAGTGTCAGTGAAATGCGTCATAGTGCCACTACAGTGAGTGAGATGACAGTAAAGTGAAAGACTATTGAAACTTATGTAGGGCCTATACATATGTAGGTTGTATTGTAAAATTAGGTATTTTATTTATGTTTTATTATTAATTGTAATTATTGTGTTAAATTGTATTGTGTATTCTTATTGTATTGTGTATATAATTGTATTGTGTATTGTCTAATTGTATTGTATATTGTAAATTTTATTCTGTATTGTTTGTCATTTTATTTTGTATGGTTTATATTGTGTATACCACTGCCACCGGGTGCTTGCCCACTTGCAGTGTAAATAAATACATACATACAAGGTTTATCCTAATTATAAGTGTACGGTAGCCGTAAGGACGCAGGTTCGATTCCTGTCGAACCTTTGGATTTCGTCCATTGAGATAATCGTGGCATATGAAAGTTAGAGTGATAAAATCCTGGTTAAAAATTATATTTTGGAACCAGTCGCTTTTACGGTCGATTTGCTACGAAGTTAAACAAAGAGAGGGGTGCGAAAAAGGGTGGGTTTATAAACTGCAGAGAGGGCTGCATCATATAGGAATGGGATGGGTGTGGGGAAAAAGGGGAGAATAACAGGAGGAATGTATGGCGTAATGTGAAGATGCGTTTAATTGATATCGAGAGGCAAGAGATTGAGCTACAATGTTCTAAAAAGTCCTCACTACATTTACAATCAGCCCATGCTTAAGGGGATCCAGTACGTTACAATCATTGCATTTCATGAAGCTTTTCTCAGAAACTTTTTGAATAATTGATATTTTACCTTTGTTATCACTCTCGCTATAGGTCTTTACTTTTGCACCAACCCTTTTGAATCATCCTGTATATTGACTAAAATATGTAAGCTTCTAACATAAATTACATTTGTAGAATCAACGTGGGGGTGATATTATGACGTCCATCTTTGAATGCTCAATATTTTTGACGTACTTAGGCTTCACTCTGACGACTATTGCTTCCCTCTCATGCGCAAAACGAAGGGGCTGTTAGAAAAAATGTGTGCAATAACGTTGGAGGTCACCTTACAAACGACATCGCAACAGCACTTTCTATTCTTACACTTTTCTTCCACTGGCTTCAGCAGCCCTGTGACTCATAAACAAGCATTAGTAAGGCATCGCTAGGCATCGTTATTGTGTGCTGGATGATGTGCGTGGGATGCTCTCTGACGTGGTATTGTCCCGAACTTGGAAATACGTAAACAAGGTGAATGCCACATGCATGAATGACAAAACGTTTCTTTTATTTTATTGACGTATAAAGTAACTTTCTTTCAATTATTAAACTAGGCTCTCACAATGTGTGTGGGCTTTACGTAGGTGGAGGTTTGATGGTGTTCTGAACACTGCATTCATGGGATCTGATTCTTAAGATATTTGGTCGGTTTCCAAAAAGAAAAGAAACTGCATAATTTGTTTGTTTGTGTGTGTGTGTGTGTGAGAGAGAGGGAGAGAGAGAGATAGAACGAGATAGACATAGAGAGTGAGGGAGGATGGAGAGAGGGGAGAAGGGGGTAGAGCATACATGGGCACAATTTTCGGTTACGTGAGGCACTCGATTTGAAATAGTTTGTTTACTAGGAGAGGAGACTGCAGAGTAGGATGGGAAATACTGGGTGTTCAGTTCAAAATTTGTCATGGCTCGCTATGTGCCGTCATGTGGCTAGCCGATGAGCCTAGAGAATTCAATCTTCCTACACTTCCGCAGAGGTGTATAACCTGTGAGGCAGAGAAGTTGCCTAGCAAGTACGGCGTTCATTCTGAAGAGTACGTACCGTTACGTACGGTAACGCCGGTAGTGGCAGGAATGTGAACTGTTTGGAAATACGTACTGTCGGGATATGGGGAGAGGGTTAAGACGATTACTTACGCATTTGTTGACATTAACTTCGACGATCAACATGGACATGGAGCATTTGATTTGTGTTGTGGAATGTTACCGTACGCAACCGATGATAACAAATACCCTGCGTATGACTTTCCGGCGCAAAACACAGTTCGAAAGAGGTTATGGTAGCACACAGACCGTACAGACCGCCATCTGTTGCTACGACGTTCAAGTTATACCGTACACGTTCTCAATTTCAGATTGAAGAACGCCTTAAATAATAGGCAACTTCTCTAACATATAAGCTGAAACTCGCTTCAAATCGGTGACCCAACAACAGTGACGTCATGACACACTTTGAAATGAACACCCAGTATAAACTGCTGTGACCTGCGTCACCTTATCGTAATAGCTAAGGCGGTCAGTGGCGAATTATTAGGAAAGCGCTTGGTTAACGGAGAGAGACTCGAAAACTTTTATTCAATTTGGCAAATTAATTCGGCAGCTTTAATCATAAACCTCTTTACTATTTCTCCATCATTGAATTGATTTAAATCACAGAGGCGAGAAATTGCGTAACTAGCCAATAATATTCCATCACGTTATCTACGTTTATTTTCTTGAATATTCTGGCGTTTATCAAGATTACTTAATAGATTTGCACGTTCTCGACCTAAAATAATTTCATAAAATCATATTTCGTTTTCTACGCACATTTGATATTTTTTTTATATAAATTGCTTTTGTAAATAATACGTACAAACAACATTTAATTCCTCGTACCTTTTAATGCAGCGTGTTTAAGGTATAATGTCGTATTTAGTATACTATGCAAATGTTAAGATCATAAATTTTCTTCGGAATAGCACGAAAAATAACATTTAATTTGTCTTACCTTCTAATTCAGCATGTTCTTTATGACATAAGGAGTAATGTCGTTGTATATTAAATGTATTAATGCCTAATAGGATTTTCGAGCATAACATACATCGTATGTTCTCTCCTTCTAAACAGCAAAAAAACTCTTCCTCCCATTTCTCATGAAATAATCGTTTTCTAACGCGTACACACTGCTTTGATAATGCCATTATGCCACCACTGATATTGCTTATGAAACTGATATAGAACCTGCCCACGCCTAGGAGCTAGGTAAGGGAGGAACGGGGACTGTGAAGATGTCACTGAGAGCGATAAGCTCTGTGAAGGTCAGTGAGGCAATAATTCTCAAGTGAGGCACGATGCCCATGTTTGGGGTAGAGTCTGAAAATAAGAAAATGAACAGAAGAAAGAATGAAAGGGAAATAAGAAGGATGGCAAAGAAAGGAGAAGAATTAAAGAGAATAAATTGGGTAACATGGGAAGAACAATGCAAGATGGAGGCGAAGAACGAGGAGAAATCGGGAAGACAAGAAAATGCGCCTGTTGGATTCGTTAAAATACGGTAGATGAGGGGTAATTGTAAAAAGGGGTAATTGTAAACAAATGCTGTGAGAAATACAAAACTGTCAATATAAAAATTTTAATTCGGGGGAATATTTACATTAACATGTTGGCTACAAAAAAAGTTGAGAAAGAATTTTGCTTCACTTTGATTTTTGGCATTGTAAGTAAACGTACAGTGCTATTTTTTTTAAGAATATGTTGTTGTATGAGTAATATATAGTAGTTAACATTTATTACAATGGTTTTGAGATCTCCCATAAACTCAGTTCATTAAATTATGACGTGTTTAAATTTACCCCATAGTTTGAATTGTTTGGGGTAATTGTAGACATGTTTTACTATGGTTACATTTCGTAGACCTACTTTTCAGTAATCAAACAGACCCCCACCCAACTACACTGTAGAGGATTTGGAGAGGGTTATCATAGATATGAAAAATAGTAATTACAGTTATCGTGAAGCTCAGGAGAGATACTGAGTTCCTATATCGTCATATATCATAAGTTAAAGGGACGAAATGTACCAGTGACCAAAATTGGAGTTGGAAGGAGTACAGCTCTTTCTTCTGAAACAGAACACAAATGTTCAGTGTCTGATAGCGCGTGCGAAAATTGGTGTTTACAATTGCCCCCTCTTAAAGGGGTAAATGTAAACAGGTGGGGTAAATGTATACTAGCAATTAAAAGATGAAAAAAGTCAACCTTATTATTTTAAACCCATTTTCAGGGAAAAGAAAGATCTAAAAATAACACTGTTTCTTTGTCATGCTTACCGTTACTGAGGGTTGTATAATGTTGAAATATATTTGAAGTCAGTGAAAAGTGTTTACAATTACCCTGGTCTACCCTACCTACTTTGTAGTTCTATACAATGTTTTGGTAATTTCTTCAACGCCATAAAGACACCAATCCTACTTTTTTTTTTCTTAAGTAAAGAGTCTATTGGAAGACCCATGTACTGTCCGTTACTCAGGAGAAGACGAGCGGAAAGAATGTGACCTTCTTGACTATCGCTGCTGATTATTATAAACATCGGTCAGATAAGCATCCCAGTAGCCAGGTTATTACTGTGCAGGAAACAATGCTATGGAAATTAAAGCTAAGTTGAACAGAAGGAGACCTAATGTTTCCGCTTACTGCAGTACAAATATTGCACGTGTTGTCGTACGTTATCTATTCACATCCCTTCCTCCTCAGTCCGCTCTCGTCTTCTCCTGAGTCACCGACCGTAGTTTTACGCACTGAATTTACAATTTTCCTTAAGGGTATATGTACGTGAACAACCACAAATATTCTCAGAAAATGCAGGCTCTAAATTTCTAAAATTTTATAAGAATAGGAACTCACAATTGGACAAAAATTACAAGGTACCACAAAAAGACTTATTGGAACTTAAATATCTGATAAAGATATAAGAAAGCTTACTAATAATATTTGTAAGAATTCACTTTTTAATTTAAATTAAATTTTCAAAATTTTAAAATTTCCACACATTATTTCATAACTCCAGAACCATTAGAGACAGAATTCTGAAATTTTGTACACTGATTTAACATGCATTTATGCAAAAGGTAGACTACAATAATGCCCATTTCTTTGAAAGTAGAAAAATTAGGTCACAAAACTTTATGTAAATTTGAATATATTTTATATAGAACAAATAAAGAATCAATTGTATTAAAATAAACAACTCTACATGTCTGAGAGTAGTCTACTTTTCAGAAATATGTGTTTATTACATGCAGGAAAAATATTAAAGATGTCGGAGAGACCGTAACGGTGTTATGGTTACCAAATGACGTAACTGCAGAATTTTTTTTTTTTTTTTTTTTTGTTTTTTCATACTGTAATAAAACTGGTTTGAAAAATATTATTAGTAATCTTTTTATAATTATATTAAATATTTAAGTTCTAATAAGTCTTGTTGTGATACCTTGTAATTTTTGTTCAATTGTGGGTTCATTTTCTTATAAAATATTAGAAATTTAGAGCCTGTATTTTCTGATAATATTTGTGGTCGTTCACGTACATATACCCTTTAAGTTGTGAGTAGGATGCAGTGGCCACTGTTCCGTGTTATTATCCACACGTGTGAGCAGTTCCATCGTGTTGAACGGAGACTGTACGGGGGTTCCCCAGGACGCGAGGCTGAGTAAGATCTGGATCGACGCCAGGCTGACGGCGGCCCTCCGGCCCGGTTGGACTGAAGCCACAAGCTCTTCATGCACACGTAAAAGTTTGCTTTCAATTTGAGCCAAGGTGTAAGTCGACCATTACACGTGGCTGGGAAGCAAGTTACTTTGGTGATGCAATGGTACACAATGCACTCGTTAGAATCAACTGCTAAGCCAACCCTGCCAGTGGTTCACATGTCAAGGAGTTATATTGTGTAACTGTATCTGCTAATTCGTTCCCAAGTTTCTGCCCATTCAGTATCAGAACATTCATTCATTCAAGATGATGATGATGATGATGATGATGATAATAATAATAATAATAATAATAATAATAATAATAATAATAATAATAATAATAACCTCTGACTGAGGTTCTAGCTGATATGTATATCTAATATCAGGCTCTACATCATACATGGGCACAATTTTCGGTTACGTGAGGCACTCGATTTGAAATAGTTTGTTTACTAGGAGAGGAGACTGCAGAGTAGGATGGGAAATATAAACTGCTGTGACCTGTGTCACCTTATCGTAATCGCTAAGGCGGTCAGTGGCGAAATATAAGGAAAGCGCTTGGTTAACGTGAGAGACTCGAAACCTTTGATTCAATTTGGCAAATTAATTCGGCAGCTTTAATCATAAACCACTTTACTGTTTCTCCGTAGCTGAATTGATTTAAATCACAGGCGAGAAATTGTGTAACTAGCCAATAATATTCCATCACGTTGTAAACGTTTATTTTCTTGAATATTCTGGCGTTTCTCAGGATTTCTTAATAGATTTGCACGTTCTCGACTAAAATAATTTCAGATAATCATATTTCTTTTTGTACGCACATTTGATATTTTTTTTTATAAATTTCTTTTGGAAATAATACGTACAAACAACATTTAATTCCTGGTACCTTTTAATGCAGCGTGTTTAAGGTATAATGTCGTATTTAGTATACTATGCAAGTGTTAAGATCATAAATTTTCTTCGGAATAGCACGAAAAAATAACATTTAATTTGTCTTGCCTTCTAATTCAGCATGTTCTTTATGACATAAGGAGTAATGTCGTTGTATATTAAATTTATTACTGCCTAATAGGATTTTCGAGCATAACATACATCGTATGTTCTCCCCTTCTAAACAGCAAAAAATCTCTTCCTCCCATTTCTCATGAAATAATCGTTTTCTAACGCGTACACACTGCTTTGTTAATGCCATTATGCCACCACTGATATTGCTTATGAAACTGATATAGAACCTGCCCACGCCTAAGAGTTACGTGAGGGAGGAACGGGGACTGTGAAGATGATGTTACTCAGAGCGATAAGCTCTGTGAAGGTCAGTGAGGCACAAATTCTCAAGTGAGGCACGATGCCCATCTCTGCTCTACATCTTACTTGACAATACATGTCAGAGGAAGAACAATAAAATTGTTTGAATACATCTGAAGTCTGATTAATAGAAGATGTAGCTAATCGACGATGTATGCATTGAAGGGGGAAAGGAACTGACCACCCTACCCCATTATCTCCTGGCCTCATGAGTGATGCCTTATTGGTGTTACATTTGAGGTTCAATCCTGTCTTCAGACAGTTTTTTTATTTATTTTAGTAGGTTATTTTACGACGCTTTATCAACAGCTCAGGTTATTTAGCGTCTGAATGAGATGAAGGTGATAATGCCGGTGAAATGAGTCCGGGGTCCAACACCGAAAGTTACCCAGCATTTGCTCATATTAGATTGAGGGAAAACCCCGGAAAACACCTCAACCAGGTGACTTGCCCCGACCGGGAATTGAACCCGGGCCACCTGGTTTCGCGGCTAGACGCTCTAACCGTTACTCCACAGGTGTGGACTTCAGACAGTTGACTAAATAATAATAATAATAATAATAATAATAATAATATGCACTTGATTGGGATTCTGGCTGATATGTAGGCTACAGTACCTCTATTATCAGGCAGTACATCTTACTTGACGATATGTGTCAGAGGAAGAACAATTGTTTGTATGCATCTGAAGTCTGACTAGTGGAATATGTAGCTAGTCAGCGATGTATCCAATGGAGGGGGAAAAGAATTGGCCACCCTACCCTATTATCTCCTGGTCTAGTTACCTCATAAGTGGTGCCTTATTGATATCACTTCTGAGGTTCAGACCTGTCTTCGGACAGTTGACTAAATAATAATAATAATAATAATAATAATAATAATAATAATAATAATAATAAAAATAATAACCTCTGATTGCGGTTCTGGCTGATATGTACATCTATTATTCATCAGGCAGTACATCTCACTTGACGATATGTGTCAGAGGAAGAACAATATTGTTTGTATGCATCTGAAGTCTGACTAGTGGAATATGTAGCTAATCGGCGATGTATGCAATGGAGGGAAAAACAATTAGCCTCTGTACCGCACTATCTCCTGGCCTAGTTACCTCATAAGTGGTGCCTTATTGATATCACTTGTGAGGTTCAGACCTGTCTTCGGACAGTTGACTAAACAACAACAATGGTGATGATATTGATGATAATACAACCTAAACTAAAAGTGCATTTTGTACTGAATTCTTAAAGAAGAACATTTGTTTCACGTTCTTCCATCTTGCGTCATTGTGGAAAATGTAATTCTTGTGATATATTTCATTCTTTTAGTAAGAGCGTTGCAGCTTTTTTTTATCGTAGATTTATTACATCACACAATGCAGCAGCAGCAGCAGTTTAATTTGTGTAATGGTTTTAAAATCTGTAACATAATCTGTTATGACAGTGAGGCTAGTCAAGGCCGCAAAGTGCTTTTGTATTGGCTACGCATATTCCGCAGTAACAACAAAATGTTATCCCTTTGTGTACACCGAGGAAAAAAAAAAACAAACAAAGGACGCGGAGGCAACTGAAATTAATGTACTGGATGAAAAAACAAGAGTGGAAACTGTGTCAAAAGAAGCAGAAATGCAGGCATGACATTTAAGGGTGCGAACACATTGCAGTATTGAGAGACGCAGATGAGTCGACCTCGGCCATGAACCAAGAGGCTCCGGGATTCACGCTGATCCCTTGAATCGGGTGCTTCATGAAGAAATAGGGAGAAATCGAGTTTCTGGCGATTATATTGACAAACTAATCGTTCTTCACGATTTTAGCTCTTGATATTTGGAAATTGAAACCAGAAGGATGTATCGGTTCTCTCTAAAGCACTCTGTAATTCTCGTTCAAGACTGAGTAAGCGGACGGCTCTTGTTATCAAGTGCTGCGTGGTCTATGAAAGGATCAGAAGCGCTAACGTGGCGTTTTCATACGGGCGATGCGAGTCCTAAGTCTTGAGTGGAGGGGAGCTGTTGAAATGTGTGTGGCTTGGATGCAAATGAGGAAAGGATATCACGAAGAAGATGATACCGTGCAAATAACCAGTAATACAATATGTTACATTCTTTTAATTTTTCACATCTTCATGACAGGAAAAAAGTGAAGTATAATAATAATAATAACAATAATAATAATAACAATACTAATAATAATAATTGTAAGTTTTACATTTAAATAATGTTGTTTATTTATTTTCATGGTTAATTAGTGCTAAATACTTATATTAATTAGTGCTGTGTTAAAATGTCAGGGTGTATATGTGCTGTTTATAAGTGCTACAATTACAGCATTACAAACTGCTTCAAATCGTCTGGCCGCGAAACTAGGTGGCCCGAGTTCGATTCTCGGACGGGACAAGTTACCTGGTTGAGGTTTTTTTCCGGAATTTTACTTTAACCTATTACGAGCAAATGCTGGGTAACTTTCGGTGCTGGACCCCGGACTCATTTCACCGACATTATCACCTTCATCTCATTCAGACGCTAAATAACCTAAGATGTTGATAAAGCGTCGTAAAATAACCTACTAAAATAAAAAAAGTACCTCACGTTTTAAGCAATAGTCCGATTCCCGCTATGTTAATATTTGTATGTGTGGATATAATTCCACACCGCTCCGCTTGATGTCAGATCCGCGATATTTCGCACTCACGTCTAATGCTGTTAGTATGCAGCTGTCCTGTAGTATTGTATTAAGGTATTTGAGTTCAGCGAATAGATAATTATACAGTACGGACACTTCACGTCGGTACCTTGGATGTAGCAGAACTGATTTCAATGACCTTCAAACCAGTTTGAGCGTGAGATTCTGCTTTCTCCCAGGAGTTGGCGCTGACATCACACCTGCTGGCAATCGATACAGCGGATATATAACATATATAATTAATACACCTTGGTACGTTACATACTCAAATAAAATAAATTGGACCGATGAAATAATAAATCCGTCATTATCTGTAATGTCTAGACTCTAGAGTTTCGTTATAATGAGAGTTGAGACGTTGATCCCATCAACAATTAAAATATGTAATGATTTGATAGCGCTGAAAATAGAAAAACAAAACTCTTATGATAAGTAAAACCATATACCTATATTATATTGTATACAAATATTAAATGAATCTGATACATAATTTTATAATGTATTATATTATTTTATAATATAATTTATTATATATGAAATATAAAAAAATATTATTACAACTAGTTTGTCACTGAGAAATAAGGAAAAGCTGTTAACTTGAATTTATTTGAAGCAAAGCGTTACTGGATTATGCAGTAAGGTAGGCGATGTTTGGATCCTGTGTCTCAACTCTTATATTCAATTTACTATCTTAGCGTGTGCTCGATTACACTAACCTCTAGCGCTTGAAAGTGGAACTAAACGCTGCGCATAGAGAAACAAAACAGCAAAATTGGCTCAGTGTTCATTCTATATAATCCCTATTCGCTGGAGAGTTCTTCCAATTTAAGGATTAAGTAGAATATATCTGACTTGACGAAAACAAAAGGCTTCTGAAAATGTGTGACCTCGAGGTCTTCGGAGAAAATTCACTTTATTATTCCACTATTTTCACGCAAGACTCTGCGGTAGCACTGATACATTAGATTACTTTTGTTTTCTCTACGTTTTTATAAAATCATTATTTTTTTATTTGTTTCGTTTTCCAGGAAATGAACAATAGTTTTCTTTCATTGTTTAAGATAAAATGTATTCTATGTAATATTTTATTTTCTTTTCAAAGCGCACGGGTTGCATTACTATTGTTTAAGGGGAGAGAATGTTTTTTTTTTTTGTGAAAAATGAGTAAATTAAAAAAAAAAAAACTTTAAAATACTCTGTGATATGTGCGGAAGGCATAGCATAACATTTTGTGGGTATTTGTGCCCTTATCGGATGTTGAGTCGCCATTTTTAAACTTCCTGCGTT
This sequence comes from Periplaneta americana, assembly GCF_040183065.1. Lineage (NCBI taxonomy): Eukaryota > Metazoa > Arthropoda > Insecta > Blattodea > Blattidae > Periplaneta > Periplaneta americana. Next base: position 3,243,513 of record NC_091127.1, on the reverse strand, counting down.
ATGGATTTTTAAATCACTCGCCCACTTTTATTGTTGTTTCCGGTAAATTAAATTTTCAAAAACATTTTTTTTTCCTTAAAATACCCTTTGATATGTGTGGACTGCATTGCGTAACATTTTGGGTATTTGTGCCCTTATCGGATGTTGAGACGTCATTTTTAAACTTCCTGCGCTATGGATTTTTAAATCACACGCCCGCCTTTATCGGTTTCCAGTAACTTCATTTTTTAGCTACATTGCCAGACAAAAATGGATATAATTTCTGAACTATTAAAGATACATACATGAAATATAGAACACACATTCTTTAGACTATTAGGAAACCTTTCTCTGTAACAGAATTTTGTTAATTGATTTCATTTTAAAATTACGTCCGTTTGTTTGCAAGAAAGGAAATCAGAAAATTGTTATTAAATTTTAATTGTTTATTTTACAAACGTAGGGACTAATATCAAAATTCTGTTACAGACAGTTTGTAGAACATGCTTTTGCAAATACATTGCAAAAACTGTTTGAATCTATCTTAAAAACGGTTTAGATATATCGGCTTTAGTACAATCCTGCATTGGGTATATTTTTTTGTTTCAAATTTGGGCCCCCAAATAATTTTTTTCTTTTTCAAAATATTTTTATTTGGTTGAGTTGCCACAGCTATGAGCTCTCTACGTACAAAATTAATATTTTACACCAAATAGGAAAAAAGTTAAAAAAAATGCCATCCTTTCCCCTTAAAACCAAAACTCTTAACATTACTTAATAATGTTAAGAGTTAAAAATTTATAAAAAAACTAGAAAGTTCTGTTGTAAGGATACCAGGCAGCAAAGCTCATGCAGAGAGTGTTTTCTCTTATGAACAGATGTTGGAAGCAGGAGCACGACACATCTAATTAAATCAGAACTGCAAATCACAGTCAACTTCAACTACTTATATCGGACATTTTTACAATTTGTTTTAAACTATTACGCGAGGCAAAATGTCTCAAAATATTCTTAATTTAAGCCTAACTGCCAAAGTTTGTAATAAGGTTTTTTAGTACCGCTAATTGAATTGTATAATTTGTCTATTTTTACGTGAAATAATGTAGATCACTTAGTCTCTCGTATTTTCTTCAAAAACAGTTGGCAACCCTAGTTATAACCCTTATGGAATTTCATGGAGTAATAGCACAGTCTAGTATATACAGTCACGAAGCTTGAGTTTATGATGGTACTAGGAACAATAGACTGTGCCGGTACTATTTCGCATTGTCTGTGATGAGGCGATAGTAGCGATCCTAGTGGTTAGAAATTATCTATGGATGCATATTTACTACGTATTAAGCTTCGTGATTGTATATACAGGGACATCATTTTATTTTTACTTCAATTTTTATTGTACCTGAGTTTTTGAATGTACTTCACTTCCACCCCTTCTACTAATGAAGTTCAACCGTCCTCCACACAGATCCAAGATCGCATATACACTCATAGTAGTCTTACGGTCATAGTAAACAGTACGTTCCAAAAATATGTTCGCATTTTCCAGTGACGAAAGAGCTTTCAATATTGAATCATTTTCGCACAGGTACTGTCGTCCATTTGCCTACGTCGTATCCCGGTTTCCCCCACCTGCTTTTATTCGCCAGCTAGTGGCTGGGCTGTCTTAGCTCTTTTCTGAAAACATTAATTTCTGTTAGGAATTGGACGTCTACGTAATATTATACACCTTTTAAAAATAACTTAAATAAAAGGTCCTCGTTAAGTAATTAACTGTCACGTGATTTCCTCCCTTTCTACGACCCTACGACATAACCACTTGGACGGACAGTAGATAGCATGTCTGAGTAATTTTATCTTTTCGGATCGGGGAGAAGTGAAGATTGAATTTACAGTACGTAAGGTACTCTTTTATAGAGTAGGTACAGAATTATTTCAACATGAGTTACTAGTACGAAGGACGAAACTGGTAATTGGGATTAGGTACAATAGTCTATAGTACGATAATATGCACATTAGAACTGAAGCCTGTATGGAAATGAACGGCCACCATTTTCAAAAATGTGTTTAAATATCCATATTATGATTATTTTTTTCAATTTAACTTCATTCTCTCTATTGTACGCTAATGTGCTGTAGACAGTATAATTTACACTGCATAATGAATACGTCCGCATGGACAGCTCAGTTCGTGAATAAAAATACTTGTTAATACAGTACTGTATTTTGATTAAACAAAACTTACTTACTTCCTTACTGGCTTTTAAGGAACCCGTAGGTTCATTGCCGCCTTCACATAAGCCCTCCATTGGTCCCTATCCTGAGCAAGATTAATCCAGTCTCTACCATCATATCCTATCTCCCTCAAATCCATTTTAATATTATCTTCCCATCTACGTCTCGGCCTCCCCAAAGGTCTTTTTCCCTCCGGCCTCCCAACTAACACTCTATATGCATTTCTGGATTCGCCCATACGTGCTATATGTCCTACCCATCTCAAACGTCTGGATTTTATATTCCTAATTATGTCAGGTGAAGTATACAATGCGTGCAGCTCTGCGTTGTGTAAGATTAAACAAAAACCTAATGAAAATTATCAAACTCAAAATTGCGATATTTCCTAGTTTACGTAAATGGATGAATTACTTTTCTTCCCTCCTATACCAAGTAAAGTGATTTGTTTGTAGGCCATATTACGCCAGTATCATCGAACTCCAGTCGTGGAAGGGGGTAACAAACGGCGTTGATCCAGAGGTATAGGCAAGTTAATATTAAAAATGTTAGTAAAAATAAAATTATGTCCCTGTACTAGAGTGTGGTAAAAGCTTGCAACTCTACTGGCATCTAGCAGTCGTTACCAAGAAATTCCTTTTCGATAGTGGAGGCTCTGGTGGTTGTTCTCTTTTTATGTTGCCATTTCATAACATGGGAATGGCAATCCAATGTGATATTAGGAATTGTACGAATAACGACAGTCTTGAGTTAGGCGGATTGGGAACAGTCTAATATTCCTAATGAAGGAATTCTGTGTTGTGTTAAGAAACTGGTGTGGCAGCAACGTGTGGTAGCTGCATTATGTTTCAACACTAGCGACTTCCTATTATTGTGACTGCCGCGCCTGACGACTATTTTTGTACCGTAAGTGTCCTTTTCGTGGTGCAGAGTCAAGCGTGTGGAGGAGCACTCATTCCAGTCAGTCTGGCAGCAGTGCCTGCCCTGGGTAGCTCGTGCGTCGCGGTGTGCGGTTATCCCGGCTTACGGGATCCTCAGGTGGGAGTGCAGGCGTCTGCTACAACCGCGTAGGCTACAGTGCATTACGCGTAGTGGTGCGGGTGTGAGAGTTGCAGGTTTTGTAACGGCTGATCCATATGTGCACAAATCCAGTGAAAAGAAGGTTCGTTTCCCGATAGAGAAGCTGAGATTTCTCTCTCTGTCTCTCTTACATTGGGACTTGTTGTGTGTCCCTTGTTTTGTGTGCTTCTTCTGTGTTATTTTACTGTGTTATTGAGTCATGTCACCTGTGACTATCATTTAATTTGAAATGACTTATGTTGTCTGAAAATTTGAACAAGCATGTTCAACATCAGTATACTTCAGTACCTAGCTAATAATAATAATAATAATAATAATAATAATAATAATAATAATAATAATTGAAGCAAGTAAAGCGATAGGGTTGGAAGTAAATCCCGAAAAGACTAAGTATATGATTATGTCTCGTGACCAGAATAATGTACGAAATGGAACTATGAAAATTGGAGATCTATCCTTCGAAGAGGTGGAAAAATTCAAATATCTGGGAGCAACAGTAACAAATATAAATGACGCTCGGGAGGAAATTAAACACAGAATAAATATGGGAAATGCCTGTTATTATTCGGTTGAGAAGCTTTTATCATCCAGTCTGCTGTCAAAAAATCTGAAAGAATTTATAAAACAGTTATGTTACCGGTTGTACTGTATGGTTGTGAAACTTGGACTCTCACTTTGAGAGAGGAACAGAGATTAAGGGTGTTTGAGAATAAGGTTCTTAGAAAAATATTTGGGGCTAAGAGGGATGAAGTTACAGGAGAATGGAGAAAGTTACACAACGCAGAGCTGCACGCATTGTATACTTCACCTGACATAATTAGGAACATAAAATCCAGACGTTTGAGATGGCCAGGGCATGTAGCACGTAGGGGCGAATCCAGAAATGCATATAGAGTGTTAGTTGGGAGGCCGGAGGGAAAAAGACCTTTGGGGAGGCCGAGACGTAGATGGGAAGATAATATTAAAATGGATTTGAGGGAGGTGGGATATGATGATAGAGACTGGATTAATGTTGCTCATGATAGGGACGAATGGCGGGCTTATGTGAGGGCGGCAATGAACCTCCGGGTTCCTTAAAAGCCAGTAAATAAGTAAGTAACTACTGTATTTATTGATTTGGTGTTAATTTAATTGTATGGATCGGATTGTGATCTGCATGACATAAAGTGTCAAGCAAAGCTTGGGTTACCTTAAACGTTTTCTAGGTTTAATAATATTATTAAAACGTCTTCTTCTCGGTTCTTCATAATAGCACAAAGTTTCATAATATCAGCGTTGACGAAGTGTCTTGTTTCTTGCTGCTCGTGATTGAATTTTTGAAGCCTGATCTGTTACGTTTGCCAACTGTTACCCACCCCATCCCCGAATGCCTCATTATTGTGTACACGTCCATTTAAGCCGTCCGTGTGTCATTTCATACCCTCCCATTTCCAGTTCAATTCAGTTGAGGTTTTTTTTCGGGGTTTTCCCTCAACCCAATATGAGCAAATGCTGGGCAACTATCGGTGCTGGATTATCACCATTTCATTCAGACGCTAAATAATCTGAGATGTTAATACAGCATCGTAAAATAATCCGCTAAAAATATTCTGTATCTACTAGAAATTTCTAAAATGATGTTCTGTCTTTGCTTACGTTCTTCGACACTAGAACGTGCTTAATTTTCGACTAGTGCTGGCTAAACGTGTGCCCCCGGGACTCGAGAGGCTTGTCGGACTGTCACGTAAAGCGAAGGTGCGCCATTTGTTGGCTTTTGTTTTCGTGCTGCTTCTTAAACCCGTGACGGACAATGACGGCTTAAAGACTGACGCACCCATCAGTCACAGACATGATTAAGTCGAGGGCGCCGACTTGTTTACCTCTCATGCATAATATAACCCAGCCACGGCCTCTCACAGACAGCGGTGCGCAGTCCTAGCAAATCCTGTGAGATTTGTGACTGATAAAACCGCAGCACAAATATCATATTTAGCTATTATTGCAAGTTACCATGACTTCATTCCATCATTTTCACATTATCATGATTTCATCTTCAATTAGCTTGCAGGATGATTTAGTGTAACGTCTTACTTATTTGTCTAGCTATAGATCACTCAATCTGTCATTCATTACTTCCTTAATCACTACCCACTCACTCATCCTGCCACTTGTCTATCTCATTGGGTGTCTATTCACTTACTATTGATTCTTTTTTTTTTCCAACCATTGGCTGCTTTTTTATTATCATAGGTAGAAAGTTCGTACGAAAGCATACGTTTTAGTTGACTACAGCGACGAGTATAAATGTCACCCGCTCCTCGCCCTGCTCCCGCTCGCTACAGGCGTTACACAGTTCACAAAAACAACGCATAGTGGCATTCTGTGGGGTATGTACAGCCGTGAATAGTTTGAAGAATATTATTAAATTTATGTTAATAGTTTAGGTTTTGAATAAAGTGATATATTATGTTATTTTTATATTATTTACGTAAGTCGACAAGTTGGTATAGCGCTGGCCTTCTATGCCCAAGGTTGCGGGTTCGATCCCCGGCCAGGTCAATGGCATTTAAGTGTGCTTAAATGCGACAGCCTCATGTCAGTAGATTTACTGGAATGTAAAAGAACTCCCGCGGGACAAAATTCCGGCACATCCGGCGATGCTGATATAACCTCTGCAGTTGCGAGCGTCGTTAAATAAAACATAACATTAAACATTATTTACGTAATGCTAATATTATGCATGATTCCAGAATTTAAACTCGTCTGTTATTAAACAGGAGTGTGTAACACGTTTATTTTTTCCCCGATTATTCTTCGTTAAATGTTGACGTCTCATGCTGCTATGCACAAAGTAGTTGTTCACCTGATGATAGTAAGATATACTGTATCATATTTCAGATTTGCTCCAGTAACATATTGCGACGTAGAACGAATATTATCAGATTACGAATAGTTTTTTTCTGAACATAAAAGGAGTATTTCTTTTGATAAAATGAAAATGTTCATTGTTATTTGTTATAATGAGGCTAGAATCATAATTATATACTTTGTATGTTATTTTTACATGTACGGGTACATTATTTTAGATGAGAGTTCCGAAATTTATAATTACAAATTATTATTATTTTTTTATTATTCGTTTATCGTTTTCTTGTTCTAAGGCTTAGGACGATTGGAGCACAAGTTTGGTTACCACCCGGATGTACATGTTTGTCGTTCTGGTTCATTGACATTGAGAGCTGCGCTACTACTGTATACCTCTCATTCGGTAAAGACATAGTCCAAGCTTACACAACTTAACAGTTTCGATACCAACTTTCTAACTCAGGTTATTAAACTCGAACTCATTCTCCAATGCGTTAGCTATTTACCTAAAGTACACTCAGTCATATTTCCATTCATTGGCTGTTTGCTTCTCACCACACATTTACTTTCCCTCTAAATGATCACTCACTCACTCACTCACTCACTCACTCACTCACTCACTCACTCACTCACTCACTCACTCACTCACTCACTCACTCACTCACTCACTCACTCACTCACTCACTCACTCACTCACTCATATTGAGTTATTCACTGGCTAATCACGCATTCATTTACTACTCACTCACCAATTCATCCACTACATTCATTCAACCACTCATCCATTCACTGGCTGTCCACTCATTCATTTGTCCACCCACTCATTGCTTACTCACCGTCTTATCTACTATTCATTCACCTATCCTATTTACCGAATGAATTCCATATCCTACATGTTTAAAGATCTCTGAAATTGATGAATAATGTAACTTGGTGAGAGGATGATAACTGAATAACAGTGAAATACTATCATAAGCGGAAAAACTAGTTGGTTATACAAACTCTGTCCTGAAGTCTTTTCAACAACCATACACGTAGCTGTCATATTTTTTAGGCATATCGATACTCATGTACAATGGTTAAATGTCGCTAGCTGATACCTCTACATCATGATAGGCCAATTCTTTTGAGATTAAATATCAACAGTACTTTTATTGTATAAAATTAAAAAATTCGTTATAATAATAATAATAATATACTGTGCGATATATTCCCAACTTGTATTTTATTACAAAAAGTTATATTATTTTAACATATGTTGTAAAATATTTATTTACATTTATATCAAATTAAATAGGTGGCATAAATATGTATATTTTCATTTTTAACATTCGCACGTTATATTTAATAATAATAGACGAACAGACACATTTCCTATAAATATGACAACAAAGTTTACATATTATTAAAAAGCATTAATGTCAAAATCTTCATTACACACTTTTGAGAGCTTCGTGTATGCGATAGAAATATTTCTGTCAGGGACCAGCGGACAAGACATATATTATAAAACTTTCTTCATCTTCATGGATAAACACTATCCTCCTGAGTCTTGAGGAATGTTTTGTTTTATTTTTTAAGTTCAATATATTCTACACTTCCAAAAAGCCACTGATATGAGGAAAACTGCTGAAAAAATTCTGCAGGTTACAGTTAGGGCACAAATGCAGGTATATTATACTATACTTCGGATCTCTGCACATACATCTTAGATCATAATTTTTTTACCCTTGAAATATAGCGTTTACTGTGTCCTTACTTCGAAAGCATGTCCTACGGTGCCTTGGCGTTGAGTTGCTGTACGCCATTTTTATTTACAAATAGTTGAACACGCATTGCAATGATTGAATCGTTGTTCTTGTGCTTCCTGTAAGTTCCAAGAGATGTCAGGAGCTTGACAAGCATAGACAATAAGTGACCGATAACTATTCCACCTAGTGGCAGTTTGAACCTAATGCATGTATGAAGTATAGCATACTATACTCAGGAGGCTGTACTATGTAATAACGTAATGACAATTTAACCTTTTTCTCTTATTGTAACATATCTGACTGAAAACTTGGATGTCAGCACCATCTTCAGGAATGTCTTACTATTAGGGGAGAGTCGGGTAGTATCGGACATCGGGTAATATCGGACAGTGAGTTTCTTTCATCTACCACACGATGATAGTACCTGATTGACATGGTTACGTTTCTGTGATGTCGCATAGAGAAACGTAACCATGTCATTTAGGTACTACCATATGGTGGTAAATGAAAGAAACGCACTGTCCGATATTACCCGATGTCCGATACTACCCGACTCTCCCCTACTAGCTCGATAGCATTTTCATCGTGAAATTTCATATTTAATATCTTCATAAAATTACTGCCAAATTATGGGAATGAAGTGTAATGACAAGACAACACCATCTTTGCCGCTCACAATTTCTGCTTTGACTCACTGGAAATTGAACTCTGTCTCCGGCTTAGAAAGTCGTACGTTTAGCCTTTCGACTAATAGTATTCTAATAGGGAGATATTATTTTTGACATTGTTTAAGAGTCCCTCCAAGTCCTCACATTCTCCAATACGCATCCTTTATCATATCAGAAGCCTTCTCTGCGATCATTATCGCGGGAGCATTAGTGTTCGAGCTCGGCGATTCAGGCACGATGGAGACGTCAACGACTCTCAAGTTACTGATGCCATGCACCTTCAGTTCGGGGTCCACGACCGCGTCGGGGTCTTTGTAGGGTCCCATCTTGCAGGTGCCAGCCAAGTGGTGCGCTGTCCCCACGTAGTGGTCAAGCACGCAGCCGAAATATTCCTCAGTTCCAAACTCCTCATTCTCACACCCTCTCTCTTTTGTTGTATCTATAAATATATTCTTGTCACGAAACACCTGCGCGCTTGCAAGTTTAAAAGCAAACAGATGTCCGTCTATAAGACGTTTCCTATCATCTGGATTCGATAACATACGTGGGAAAATCAACGGTTGATCGAAGGGATTCCTGCTGTTTATAGTCAGGTAACCTCTACTTTGTGGTCGTACTAGATATGGACCAATGGTAATCCTATTGTAGTAGCTCGATGGGAGGAAAGCAGCACCGGTACTGGCGTCGCTGAACGAGAAACCATACTTGAGGTCAGGGTAGTCAACCGTTGCTTTGGAAGATGGAATATAGCCCGACAACTGAGACAGTCCTATCGAGGACAGAGGCCCTTTATGGTACCTCACGAACTGGTCAATATGAGCCAGCCATTCTGCCTTCGATGCAGGAAAGGTTGAACTGTCTGTAAGGTTCAAAGTAACGCCGACAGAAGTCGGGTGATTAATAAGGTTGTAACCTACTTTTGAGTCTTTGATGACGGGTATTCCCAGCTTTTGTAGAGTTTCCTGAGGGCCAATTCCAGAGAGCATTAGAAGATGTGGGGACTCGATGGCACCGGCACTGATGACGACGTCCTTGCTGGCGTAGACACTGCCTTTGTATTCGCGGTCGTTCTCAACTGCATACTCCACTCCTATTGCTGTCTTCGTCTCATCGTTGATTATGATTTTAGTAGCTCTGATCCCTGTAGCGACTACTAGATTTTTCCTATTCCTCACCGGCGTCAGGAAGGCGTCGTTGGTGCTCATTCGAAACCCATCTTTGACTGTGCCTTGTACCAGAAAGACCCCCGTAGGATGGGGACCATTATAGTCTGTATTACTGTAACCTAACTCCTTATAAGCATCGAGGACTGTGTAAACATTCATGTCTTGGTAAGGAAACATCTGAACGCTCTGGTAACCACCTGTGGAGTGGTACTTGATATACTTTGCGTATTTTGGATCCAGATTGTTTTCCGACTTCTTGAAGTATTGTAGTACCGTGATCCAGTCCCAGCCATAGTTTCCCATATCGTGCCATTTGTCGTAATCTTTCTTGAATCCTCTTGCGTAAAGGAGTGTGTTTATCGTACTAGAGCCTCCCAGAACTTTACCTGTTGGCCAGAAACAAGGGCTTCCCGCGCAAGTTGCCGGCTCGGCCTCAGTCATATATGGGAAGATGATCGAAGAGTTTAACGTCTGCGAAAAAGATTTGTAGGCCGGGATACGAGACATGACGCTCTCTTCAAGTCCCGCCTCTATGAGCAGAATCTTCCAGCTCTTGATTTCCGAGAGCCTAATTAAAAACAGAAAAACATCGTTTAATAAATCTGCATCCATAGAAATAAACGTGTACACTGAATTTACACTTTTTTATGATTACACTCTTTGGATAACATAGAAAGCCAGTGTTTTACTCTTGCGTAGCAAATTTCTTTATGAAGGAGAAATTCTAATCATATAACATTGGGACACTATTCACTAATGGAAAGTTATCCCCAACTCTAAGACGAATAACATCATCTTGTCGTTATCGCCAATTCCGTCGCAGTTGGCGTAATGAGGTGTAGAAACTTTCATGATTATGCTAAAATTCGCATAAATAAGTTAACATATTATATTGTTTAATTTAATATCTGGGACATACTACACAGCTTATTTCATCCAACTCAACATATACAAGAAAAAATAATAGTACAATTTTAGCCGATTTCGTGTTCATAAATATTATGCTTTAGTTTGAAATGACGTCAGTATATTCTTATTAAAATTATATGTCATGAGCATCACCTATGTATGGAGAAAGTGATACTGATTCCTTATTTTTACTTAGTTATTTGACGACGCTGTATCAACTACGAGGTTATTTAGAGTCGATGGGTTTGGTGATAGCGAGATGGTATTTGGCGAGATGAGTTGGAGGATTCGCCATAGATTACCTGACATTTGCCTTACGGTTGGGGAAAACCTCGGAAAAAACCCAACCAGGTAATCAGTCCAAGCGGGAATCGAACCCACGCCCGAACGGAAGTCCGGATCGACAGGCAAGCGCTGAAACCGACAGAGCTACGCCGGTGGCTTAGATTATTTAACGTCAATGGGATGGATAATAGCGCTTTTGTGTAATCCAAAAGAAGAAATAAAACAAAACACGCACAGGAAAATTTAACAGGATATCTAATGTTGCAATAAAATTCAGGATTCAAATTAGGAAGCAGGAGGAGACAGAAGAAGGTGAAACTCACAGGTGTAGTGTCCACCTAGGATTTCTCTATGATAAAAATTGTGAGATGATATTGGGCTAGATGAGACCGAGGATTCGCCATGGGTTACCTGAAATTTGCCTTACGGTTGGGGAAAGCCCAACCAGGTAATTATCCCAAGTGGGAATCGAACCCAAGCCCGAGCACAGTTCCTTCTGTTTCAATCATGTGACTGACAACCTGTTGGCCACGACGCAGCCAGCCGATCCTCCTCCAACGATGATGAAGTCGAACTCCGCGCCGTTGATCCTTTCTGCGAGGTTCTCGTGGGCGGGCTGCGTGGTCAGCATCGACGTCACGAGACCGAAGATGAGCGTCGCTGCAGTGGCGTTGGTGCTGGAGTCGCGCAGCACTTGCTGGCTCGCTGAGAGGAACTCTTGCAGCGACATCGAGGCTGTAGAGACAAGAGCACACAGCAAGGGTTGCTATGATGAAGTACAAACCCTGGACAAATCGACACATCAATTCGATCGACTACAGGACACTTATGCATTTATGTGAAACTAATATGGACACTAAATATCACTTATTTATTATATACACTGCACCAATATCATTTATCTACTTAATATGGGGACGGTTGAATACTTCAGTAATACAGTACACTTTATTTTATCTATATAATGCATGGGCATTACTGAACGGGTTACATCAGCTGCTTGTCTATGCAGATGACGTGAATATGTTAGGAGAAAATCCACAAACGATTAGGGAAAACACGGAAATTTTACTGGAAGCAAGTAAAGAGATAGGTTTGGAAGTAAATCCCGAAAAGACAAAGTATATGATTATGTCTCGTAACCAGAATATTGTACGATATGGAAATATAAAAATTGGAAATTTACCTTTTGAAGAGGTGGAGAAGTTGAAATATCTTGGAACAACAATAACAAATATAAATGATACTCGGGAGGAAATTAAACACAGAATAAATATGAGAAATGCCTGTTATTATTCGGTTGAGAAGCTTTTATCATCCAGTCTGTTGTCAAAAAATCTGAAAGTCAGAATTTATAAAACAGTTATATTACCGGTTGTTCTTTATGGTTGTGAAACTTGGACTCTCACTTTGAGAGAGGAACATAGGTTGAGGGTGTTTGAGAATAAGGTGCTTAGAAAAATATTTGGGGCTAAGAGGGATGAAGTTACAGGAGAATGGAGAAAGTTACACAACACAGAACTGCACGTATTGTATTCTTCACCTGACATAATTAGGAACATTAAATCCAGACGTTTGAGATGGGCAGGGCATATAGCATGTATGGGCGAATCCATAAATGCATATAGAGTGTAAGTTTGGAGGCCACAGGGAAAAAGACCTTTAGGGAGGTCGAGACGTAGATGGGAGGATAATATTAAAATGGATTTGAGGGAGGTGGGATATGATAATAGAGAATGGATTAATCTTGCTCAGGATAGGGACCAATGGCGGGCTTATGTGAGGGCGGCAATGAACCTCCAGGTTCCTTAAAAGCCAGTAAGTAAGAAACATAAAACATAACGTTAAATATAGCGTTAATACTTGTTTTACTTGAGATTGTACACTTAGTCTCAAACATACGGAAAAAAAAATTAATGCTGCTCGACTTTCGATAGTTCACCACTCTCGATGTCTTGAACGCTCGCTTGATTCACTCACAAGCAGTCTTTGCATCAACGACGTAGACAATATTGTCGTGCGGGTTTTCGGCTTTGCGGGCGCTGTTAGTCTTGCTTCCTCGCTCGTTGTGCAAGTCTAATAAATTACCATTTATTTTAACGACGGACCATTCAAGTCTGTGTGTGTAGCCACCACAGTATCATTCGTACCTCTCAGAACTGTGAACAGAAGAAAGGAACTTTGCTTCTGGATTACTGCCTTGTAAAATTCACTGCAATTTACATTTTTCATAGAGAGAATATCATCGAAATGATAGCCGTCCAAATTTTGGATTAAAAATATTGGCATCCTAATCAATTCAAATGAACAAAAAAGAAAATGTAAATTAATGTTAAAAAAATTCATAATGAAATTTAAAAAAAGAATATTCTGCGACAAGATTTGGTAGCTATCAAAACGATAAAAATTTATTGAAAATAAATAATATACATTGAATATTATAAAGATGAATAGAGATTGTGATTGATGATGTTCAATGAAGATTTTAAAATGGTTGATGCAATTGTCTGAAGAGTCTTATCAGGGACCTTTAATTTTCTGAGTGTCTCCAATGTAAATTTGGGAATTGTTCCTCGCGCACCAAACATAAGTCCAATGACATTCCAATCTTGAATATTATATTTATGACTGAGATCATCACAGCATGGAAGGTAAATAGCTCGTTTCTCTTCATGTCCTGCTTTGGTTGATCTTCATTAATTTCGAACCTTACAGTGGGGTCAAGAATGAGACCAGTTTTTTTTTATCTCGGTCTGCAGAATTACATTTACCGACTTAAGTGATAATCTGTTGGTTCCTTATGTTCACTGAGTATTTATGAAACAAAATACCCTTTCAACGTTATGCCCAGGTACAGACAAATAAAAATTCAACAGTTTTCAGTAATCCTGAGTACTGCTCCTCTGAAACACAGAAGTGATAAAAATTTACCTAAATTTTGTTTGAAAGCATATCTTTGGAACTCTCTTCTTTGTTGTCCGATAGCAAAGAATTCAGTTTGATCACCTGGTCAAAGAGAAGGCTATCATTCAATTCATAAGATGTATCATCTTGCATCCACTGGAGTGTCATTTCGACGCTATCCCACAAATTATTGCAATTTTCCAGACTTTTGTTCGACTGCATTCAAAATCGCGGATTTCGTCTTTTCCGCCCGGACCTTCTTACGCTATAATAGTAATATGTGTTACAAGAGCGGTATGTCGAAGTTTTTATGTTCGAGGAAAAGTTTGAAAAAGCGAAACGTAGTTGAGCTTTTTTAATTTCCGAGAATTGAAAGAAAACATGCCGCTCGTGTATCGTACATTATTTTGTGCGAAGATCGTTTATTACATACCTGAAAGAGGAATTTCTAATTAGTTGCAATGAAATCTCCATCTTGGTTTCTGTTCAATGACGGCAAATTTGCAAAGCAAAAATATCTATCTTCAACATTGTTGCTTTAAAATGTGTTCTGTGTTTACTATACTCCAGCACGCCCTGATATACGTCTGTCTTTTTTTTTCCCTCAGACTATAAATGCGAACTTAAAACAAACGGTAAGGTTATGTAATGATTCATTTTTCATTTTAATATTTTAACAATATTATTTATATAACATATTGCAGTAATAACATCGGCAAGTTTGTTGATTTTTTCACGGCTTCCTTAATGTTACTTGCATCACGAATGCAGTAACTTTAGTGGAGTTGTAGAGTTTACTTAATTTTTGCAAATATTTAAAAACAATAATTAACAGTGCAATTTAGGTGAAATTGCAGTGGTAAGTTTCCAATTTATAATTATTACTATATTGAACGTCTCTAAAAATAATATGTTAAAAGCCTAAAGCAGTAAAATCAATATGTCACTTAAGCGGTAAGAAGAGGGAAATTATTATGTGTGTTAGGTTGGGAATACTGAATGTGGAATTTTAGACTTTCCGCGGATTGGTTTTGTGCGGAAACCAAGCAAATACGCACGATCTCGCACAAAATCATGGACTTCCCTCTAAATCCGCGGCATATGGCAACCTTATTTCGAAGTCATTAGGTCGGAGCCTAGTTAGCTAATTTAAAGCCATGTGTTCGATCTGAGCAGTACCTAGAATTACTATTCTCTGCAATGTATCCAAATATAGTGCGCCCGGTATTGTAAAAATACTGAGTTGGGCTTTTTGTGTAATTTCCCATGATGCCAATAGCATAGCGTGCATATCCCAGACAAGAGTATTCTATATCTATTTTTAAGACCGTAATATTTCAGTTTTTTCACCTTTCCTTATTTTATATTTATAACAGCTGTAGCATACTTAGATCCAGCCTTTATCTTCCATGAAAGCCATGTGTAGAGGTTAAAAATATCTGCTGTAACAAAAATGATTGCCTGTAGTGTTAATCTCGCGTGACGAGACTCCCACCATGTGTTCTAGCTTACCTAATTTTCTACTGAGGATAAAGCATTTTCTTTGATAGTTGTACGTAGTTATTATTCAATCTGACGTATTTGCAGTTTATATTATTAAATAGTTTAGTAGCTTGGTGGGTTGGCTAATATTTTTATGAGTGTTTAGCTAGAACTTCACCTTGAATGACGTTTGCTGTTCACGCACAGTGAAGAGCAGGTTGAACGAAGAAACATTCGCCCAATCACTCTCGGCTTAAGATTTGAATCATAATAGCGCTGCCTGGTGCACACCGTCCTTGAAGAGTCTTGGACGGACTCCACACACATCTGGACGTTTTCCTCAATCTGATATGTTGGTAGTATAAGGTTTTCTTACTGGATCCTACATTCACGTCTTTAAATCTAGTTGAGTGTGACGATAAGATTCTTAGAATAACTCCCTTCGAGATGGAAGTAAAGACAGAGTTCTCGTGACAAAATTTACGACATGTAATGAAGCTTGTCCCAGATAAAGGGATCAAGTCATATTTTTTAGACCAGCTGTTTCACATCGCAGTGTAAATGTCTGCTGACCAACGTCTCAATTGCTACTGCAGGTATCTCTTGTGATAAACCTCGATATAACGCGGCTGTAAGAGGACATAACTCCACGCAAACGCACCCCTACAACAGTTAGCGATGTCGAGATGACGCTGAGATCTAGTAGGCTCTGACGATGGTGTACAGTATACACCGAAACAGCTGTAAGCCACACGTGCTTATACAGGGTGCGGCATTTAACGTTTTCTATTTTCAAACCCCCATAACTTATTTAGTTTACAAGTAAATTACAAGAAATTAATCAGTTTACAACCATTATAATCTTGGAATTACAGTACATCTTATATTTTGAAAATAATGTCTTTAAGATGTCCTCCATTGGCGTCAATGCATTGTTGCAATCTTCCCTGCACACCGGCCATTACTCGCCGCAATGTTTCAGGTGTAACATCAGCAATTTCTTCACGAATCGCGGTTTTAAGGTCCTCGATGTCATGAAGGATACGACCGTAGACCTTACTCTTAAGATACCCCCACAAAGAGAAGTCTGGTGCAGTGAGATCAGGGGAAACAGAGGGCCACTGACAACATTGGACGCGCAGGGCTTTGTTTTCTACTATTAATTTTTGTGCGACCTGGAGTTTATATGGATGGAAGTGCAAATCATTGTGTAATATTCTTCGCACACTTCTGTCCGACAAATTCATGATCCGCGAATGACGCCGCATGGAATGATACGGACTTCTCTGCAGAGCCGTTCTCACACGTTCGACATTATCAGGAGTCCACGCCGTTTTCTGACGAACTCGAGCTTCGTTTTGATCCGATCCCGTCTCACGCCACTGACGCACCCACACACTGATTATTTTTCGTGATGGTGTAACTCCACGTTGATTATCACCAAAAATCCGCCTAAACTCGCGCTGGACAGCAACAATTGACTTGGTTGAAACAAACTGTTCAACACAGGAAATGCGCTGTTGCACCGGCCAACGTTCCATGGTTAACTAAAGGCTTTGCTACATCGAATCCCTGTGTTGGGATGTGGCTAACTAAATCCAAGGCTTTGCTACACCGAATCCCTGTGTTTGCAAACATGTTTTACCAACAATGTGAACAGAATCGCCAACTTAAAATGGGAAACGTTAAATGCCGCACTGTGTATAATTAATACTAGTAAGTTTGCTAAAAACATAAAATTACTTAGTCATACGTTAAAAAGTGTTAACATTTAAAAAAAAAACGTATATACCTTTGACAGACGGCCCGTTTCGACGTGATGTCACGTCTTCCTCAGTGTCTCCTGAACTACTGGTGATCTTGAATTCTGCGATGTGCATTTACCGATTGTAGAGGTGGGGGCGTGTTGCTCTTATGGTGGGGGCTGGTTGTTTGTGTGTTGTGACGTATCATGACGTCGAATAATGTGTGGGTATTGAACTGTAATTGTGTGTTAAGTATATGTTGTGGGTATGTTATTGTATGTTTATATATTTCGTACTGTTCTAGGATGTTTAACTGTGGACTTTTTGGTGTGATGTATAGAATTTCCATATCTGTTTCTATATTATTGTAGTCATGATTATTGTTGATAATGTGGTCTGCATAATTTGATGTGATGTAGGGTTTGGTTATAGCTTTAATATGTTCATTATATCGTGTGTGAAAGGATCTTGCTGTCTGTCCTATGTAAATTATGCAGGCCACATTATCAACAATAATCATGACTACAACAATATAGAAACAGATATGGAAATTTTACACATCACACCAAAAAGTCCACAGTTAAACATCTTAGAACAATACGAAATATATAAACATACAATAACATACCCAAAACATAATACTTAATACACAATTACAGTTCAATAACCACACATTATTCGACGTCATGTACGTCATAACTAGACTTCGTTGAATTGCCACACGCAGCATGCAATCGGGTTGCCGATGTACGGTAGTATAGAGGAGGTGAGCAACCTCCCGGTCTCGTAGTATAAGCAGTTCATGTTAAGAGTTGTGACCGGTCCAAATAGATAGAGCAGCTACAGCTAATGTATACCTATGTAAGCACTTGTTTTTGCTTTACTGTGGTTGGAATAGTCAAAGCTTAACATTTGTTCAGTGCAGACAAGAATTCAATCAAACATACTACAATGAGAGTGTTGCTGTTCAAACCAATAGCCCCTGGAATACCCTTACCCCCGCAGCCAGTCTTGACCCGTTGGAGAACGTGTTGGATGCTGTTAATTATTATGCAGAACATTACAGCAAAATAATTGAGGTAATTGATGCATTGGATAGCACAGACAGTTCCGCTATTGCAGCTGTAAAATCATTGCTTTCTGAATATTGGAAGATATTGTGTTCATTGATTCTGATTTTAAAATCGTGTCCAAAAGTATCACCATGTTAGAATCGTCTAAACTACAACTCTCAGAAGCCCTTAATATAGTGGATAAAGTATCACAAACCGTTATCCAAAATAACAATTCATTAATTTCAGAAAAAGTGAAATGTAAATTGAGAAACATTATTGCTAAAAATTCTGCCTATTCACAATTTCGTATTATAAATTATGTACTATCAGGTCACGATAACACGTCTGAAGTTGGTGTACTAAAAAGAAGTGACTTTCCGTTCTTCAAATATGCACCTATTACATCGTGTGATGTTGAACGTACATTTTCCCAATATAAAAACTGTTTAAGTGACCATCGGAGGAGGTTCACTTTGCAGTCGCTCAAAATGTACGTAACTCTTCACTGCAATGCACATATTCAAGGATGATGTGATATTACATTAAATTTTAAGAGTTAATATATCTCACTATAAAATAATTGTGTATTTACATGTTTAGACATTTCCTACTTCAATGATCATTCATTATATTTCTTGAATGCAGGATACAGGTTTTATTATAACCGCAGTATACTGCTCAGTATTTACATCAGAGGCATACTTCATCCTTTGCACGCCCCCTTCTCATACAGTCTATACCGCGTGCGTAGTAAACCTTACGATTCTCGTGGCAATTCCACGAAGTCTAGTCATAACACACAAACAACCAGCCCCCACCATAAGAGCAACATACCCCACCCCTACAATCGACAAATGCACATCGCAGAATTCAAGATCACCAGTAGTTCAGAAGACACTGAGGAAGACGTGACATCACGTCGAAACGGGACGTCTGTCGAAGGTATATACCTTTTTTAAAATTTTAACACTTTTTAACGTGTGACTAAGTAATTTTATGTTTTTAACAAACAGAGTGTTAACGTGAACTTTAATCAATGAGTAAGTCTGCCATTTAATCAATAATTTATATATTATTTCGTTATTGGTAGAAAGAAGCTTTTTGCCTTACAGCATTTTTCATCTCTAACTGGCAATCTTTCCATTCCCGCAAATGTTCTGATGAAATCGTTATTTATATTGTGAACTCACCTGGCACTCTGTCATAACTTGACGTGTAGTAAAGCGCGCGCTTCTTTGTAAGGAAGATTATATACTGCAGTAGGAGCTCTAAGGATGGAGGTGAGTCGTAGACAGTAGTAAACCTGCAGCTGATAAGCCTGCCCTGCTTTAGATAGCCAAGGAATGTTTCCATATTTGTGTCTGTTGTTTGTATCTGTTTGGCTGTTTTCATGTTATTAAGAAAGGGAATCGATTATTTTGCACAACACGGAAGTGATTACAGATGGGAATTAACGTTTTTGATAACAAGAACACGACTCTTTGCAGGTGCTTACTCTAACACGCAGTTATGTATATTTTTTCTCACGCTGTTTAACTTGTAAACTGCGGTAGAAATATTTGCCAACAGTAATCTCACTACAGGTTTTGATTTATCTAGAGAAAATCAAAACTCGAGTGGGATTTAATTGACTATTACACGATTAGAAGAAAGTATATAAAGATTAGAGGTAACAAAGTACTCCAATACAATAAAATATTAATTGACTTACGAAAATACAACTGTCTTCAAATGTATTATTGTACCATCTCAACATTACGCTAGATGGCAGTAGTGTGTTATGATTAGCTGTTTTCTTGTTATCAGTTATGCCAACTATGGAATCTTCATTGAACTCTGTGAACGGTTACTAGTCAAGAAGGCTTTGTTGATTCAGTTTCATTTTTATTAAAACATTTGCAATCCACTTCAATCATCCGGATCCCAGTAATCAACGTCACTTGACAGATGATTTTCAATAAATCTTAGTATTAAACAATCTCTGATACGTGACTATCCATAATATCATATACCAGAAGCTATAACATAACCTAAATATTATAAACGAGTGTTAGAAAAGTTTTAATTAGAGATGATGAAATAAACAAGAAACATTTTAATTAACGATGATGAAATAAAAAATAAACATGAATAATTTTAAAAGAAACAATTATTGAAAGTACAATTTTCAAATTTGAATGTTTTAGTGGTTGGTGGTTCAGTTGATGTTATTTTGGACGTGTGCGTAAAAGAAGTGAACTCGTTGATGTACATGGTGTATCCCTCAACTTATTCTGGATTTCCGAATGGTGCTCTTCATTTATTTGTAAATAGGGTTTCAGGGAAGATGCATAGCTATGGCCAGTGATCTTTATTAATTCTTGTTCTTGAATGCCAATGCGAGTCATATTTGAAACTGCTGTGCATCGACTGGAGTGGTTTGTAATTTTTTTTCTTTTTTGACGTCCAGACCAGTGCAGTTTGAAATGTTGGCAAACGAAACAAATGCTAGGGTAGTGATAAAAATGAATAAATGATAGGGACGCGATAAAATTAAACAAATGCTAGGGACGCGATAAAATTGTGCGATAAGCAGCCATGATTGGTTGAAAGACGCCCTTTCGTACCATTTTATTGGTCAAAAGTAGTGTGTCGTAGTAAAAGTGTAATAGTCAACAATAATCTCACTAGAGGCTTTGATTTATCTAGAGAAAATCAAAACTCGAGTGGGATATAATTGACTATTGTACGATTAGAAGAAAGTATATAAAGTTTAGAAGAAATAAAGTACTCTAATACAATAAAATATTAATTGACTTAATAAAATTCTATTTCACTAATGTTAGCTTCACTAAAACGTTTGAACGTAGCCGCCATTTTCAGTCTATGCGGTAAACAAATGACGATCGCAAAGCATGTTTTATAGTACCGTAAAGAATTTGCAATTTTAAAGGTTGGCAAACAAAGAAACAAATGTTAGTGAAGTGATAAGAACAAACAAATGCTAGGGAAGTGATAAAATTGTAGCGATAAACAGTCATGATTGGTTGAAAACGTCCTTTCGTACCGTTTTATTGGTAAAAAGTAGTATGATGTAGTAAAAGTGTATTATTCGAAGTAAAACTTACAATACCAAGAATACTTTGTTGCAAAAGTTACAATATAAAGACTTATTGGTCTGAGTCACATCTGGCTAACGAAAAATTAAATTATAAATGAATGTCATCATCTTTATCCTCTGCATGGGTTTAGGCTTGTTCACGTATTTCCAGCTCTAAGAGAATGAATCGCACCACTGACAAGTCAAACGGCTTCCGATATTTCGCTGTCCTCTAGCTAGAATTGTAATGTAATATTATTTCTGGAAAAATTTCTTTGTAGTTCATAATATGTGCTCTTCTAATACGTTGAATGTATTATGTTCCATTCATATATTATCTGAATTTATGGAATGGAATAGAAGCATACAATCTAATAACTCATCTGTGTAATGAGACATTTGGCCTAAACGTACTCAATGGTCAGATTGAAGAAGCCTACAGAGTTGGAAGAGGGAGAAATCCTCCGATTCTACGAGTATGAGGACAAAAATATTTATTTTGAAGCACTTGAATATGCTGAGAGCTACGAATTTAAAATTTGAGCAGGACTACATGCAAATATGGATTAATAGAAAGATGTTACTAGCAATTCCGAAAGAGGCAAGATCGAGAAGTCAGTTCCCCTCATTTCACAAACTTTACACTCATGACATAAAGATAACTTTACGAATGTGTATCATACAATGTTTTTTGCACGAAAGCACACATTTATATTAAATAAATATTTAAATTTGGACGATTTCACGACGTCTAACTCAGAACCATTAAGAAATAAGTATCCATGGAATTAGAGACCTGGTAGAGGGGAAGAGAAGGCCTGATAGCCTTATCTCTACCAGGTTAAATAAATAAATGAATAAATAAATAAATGGATGCAATAGAGCCTGTTTCATTCATGATCACTATTTCATGGTCGTCTAAAACCGGCCATATAATCAACAAAGCGGTTAGGAAAAGATGAATGCCGTATCTTGCTCCAATTAGTACCTACTACTGTAACTTCGGAATAAAACGGGCTGAAATGTAAATATGAATGTTAAATTTCTTACTTAATTGTGTTACGTGTAATATTTACATTATGAAGGATCGAGGTAATGCATTAATTTCTTATTAAATGAAGTTTGTACAATGAATATTATATTTTCTTTGGCAGTGTGTAATATACAACTTTACACTCTGTCGTAAAAAATTGTTAATTTTTTTATTAATGCGAAATAACTTCGGATTTATGTTTCTTGTGCGAAATAACACCGATGTTAACCAAGTTTTATACCGCAATTTAAGATTTTTATTCACCATAAAATAGGATTCCTAGTTATTACTTCAACTAATGCCGAAAAAAAAAATTGAATGTTTTTGGTATATGAGACACACTATAAAATAAGATTACGCTAAAAATGTAGAAATGAATAATAAAGATCAGTTTAATAGAAATGCATATAGAGTAGCCCACATAACTTTTTCACCTCTGATAGCGTGTGAAATACGTCATATATCTTACACAAACCGACAGTTACAAGCTAAATTACATCGAAGGGGCATCTGATACACATTAAATAATTTTAAAGATATGAGAGTCAACTTTATTTTTTTTAAATGGGAATAAATTATGTTTTGTTAGCTCTGATAACAACTGATTACTTTACAGACTGTTTGAATGTCACCGGTAAGAGTGAACATTAGCAATGTCTGACCAAGGATCGAACAGAGGAAGGACAATTCTGGTTAGAGTTGTGCGTTAATACTTTTACGTTTCATGTGCAACATTTTCATAGTACTAAAATGCACAGTGCTTTGTGATTGTGATTCAATTGACGTGCAAATATAGCCAAAATATATTGTCCTCCCTCTGTGAATTTGCAATCGTCCCGAGTTAATATTTGAAAGTTCCTTGTGGCATAAAATCTTGGAAGTTTTTAACATGGGGGAAATTGGAATGGATCTTCTACATTTTAGGGCAATATTAGGTTCAATTCTTCCTATAACGTTGAGGACTGTGGTTTTTGACAAACAATATACTAAAAAAAACTCCACTTTTGAACATGATACGTATGAAAAAACATATAACAAGTATATTAGGACTATATAATTAACCAGAAACGTGCAATTAAATCATAAAATGAAGTAATTACATATCTCATCTTTCTCTAAATATTCTTGGCTTCAAAATTATTCTTTCAACTATTTGTACAACTTCATCAGAAAATCTAAGAAAATACGCGGAAAAAAAAAGAAACAAAATCAATACGGAACCTTGGATATCAGCCGTGTTGAACATCCATCCATCTATGACTGGATAATATTTATCCAATGATTTACCGCAGAATAAAGTTATCTTGAGTTTATAGGAACGATTTTGTAGTAATTTTCATGGTAAAAAGTTATCCAATGTTCTAGAAAGCGGCCTTTAGTGGTGCATTATTGCCCTCTTCCATGTTTTACAGTGCTTTGAGATGGTGCACGTGGGTATCTCTCAGTCTTAGAAGTTCTTATTTGCCTTGAACTAAATGTCGCGACTGCCAATGGCATTCTGAGAACTTGGCAGCGTTAGGCTAGCCATGGTTAGTATACTACAATGCACACCTTGTGCTCCGACCTAAAAGCTACCGTCAATTTTGTATACTAGGATTCATATGATTACATACTTCGAGGTCATCTTTCGAACAGCAAGCATTTACCCCGTATTGTATTGTATTGTATTTATTAACATTCCATGGTATTCATACATTGCTTACAGCTAGAATATGGAACAAGTCAAAAAACTTAATAATATTATAAAATCTTAATTTATAGTCACAGTCTAGATGAAATATATACAGACGAGATTTACAATATAGTCTACTAGTACAACACATAGTTTTAGTATCAATTTCATGAAGCGTTATTGAATGTCATGAATTCACCTACAGAATAGAAGGCGTGAGAAATTAGGTACTTCTTTAATTTGGTCCTAAATAATCTTATGTTTGAGTTTCATTTTTTATATCGATAGGGAGGCTATTAAAAATTTTACTGACATGTAACGCACTCCTTTTTGATAGCACGATAGACTTGCTGATGGAGTATGAAAGTCATTTTTGACGTGTATTTATGCTATGAACTGTTGAATTAGTTACAAAGTTTTCACGATTACATACGAGGAAGAGTATTAATGAAAAGATATACTGACAAGCCATGGGCATTATTTTTTTAAAATAGTCCTACACGATTCTCTAGATTTGTCACCGACTATTATTCTAATTACTCTTTTTTGTAATAGAAATATATTGTTACTATCTGTGGAATTTCCCCAGAATATTATTCCAAAACTCATTACCAAGTGGAAGTATGCAAAGTATATTGTTTTTAAGGTATTGATAATTACTATCTTTTGCATAGATCTAATAGCAAACAAGCTGAATTTAGTTTGGGGGTAATTTCTTTAATATGATTTTTCCAATTTAACACATTATCGATTTTTAAGCCAAGAAATTGGGTTGTTGTTGTTTCTAATAGGGATCTATTATTAATTATTGCGCTAGAAATTTGAGAGGTTGAATTTGGACAGGATTTAAATTGAATTATGTTAGTTTTGTTACAATTTAATACCAATTTATTGACTGAGAACCAGTCACATATTTTGAAGAGAATTTCCTCTGTTGAAGATTGGAATGTGTTGGAGTTATTGGCTGTAATTACTATACTTGTGTCATCTGCAAATAATATAGGATGACCTACATCTTTTATTAGGGGGGAAAGATCATTTATAAACACTAGAAAAAGTAGGGGACCTAATATTGATCCTTGAGGAATTCCGTACATTCATACGAGTACATTTTCAGCGGAGTATCAGTAATATCATGCGCACCTTATCGGCAGCAGTAAACCCATTTACGCAGAACTATATCTGTATTACGTCGTTGTAGATGCTCCCTAGTGTTGAGTATTTTGAGCTTTTTTAGAAACATACCGAAGAAATAATAAAAAATAGTTTCGAAAAATCTCAGGAATTACTTACAGTAATTTGTGAAAATGACAGGAAATTTTGTGAAGTAGTTTCAGAAACTCCGTACAGATATTGTCATATGAAAACGAAGATCACATCACGGGTATTAGCGATTTGGAGAAGATGTTTTGCACCTTTCAGTGAATTAAATTGTTACAGAGCAGAATATCCAACACCACAGGTAGTGTTTATACACATTATTTAAGGGGGACGGATGAGAAAGAACATTGTGTTACTGAATTGACTATAAGTTTCACATTTTTTACCTAGAACCTTGAAATTTGAAATATTAATTTAAAACAGGGTTTTCTTTACCTTTTTTTTCAGAATTTTTCACATTTTTCATTTAAAAAATTTTTAAATGATGTACTTTTTTCTAAAAATTTGTTAAATAAACCTAAAACTTCGGACGTATCTGTTACTAATACCTAAGGTAACATTTACTTGCAACCAAATATTTTATTTAGGCTTTATATTATATATATTTTTAAATATTAGGTATGAAATAGTTTGTTTTCCATATCCAAGGAAGTAGTAAGTCACTGCCTTCCAGGCACCGGTCAGATAGTTTGCCTGTCTAAATTCCAAGAAAATTTCCATAACACAAACTCCAAAATGACTACTGAAATGAGGCTGTTGCACATTGCTGCGAGCTGTGTTATTTACATTTTTAAAGACCACTTAGGTCCTTCAGACAAGCAGAATATTTCAGTATTTAATACAGAAAAGTATGTACTATTTATTAAAGCAATAAAAAAAATTCATTTTTTTTCACAATTACGCGTCTGTTTATCCTTAAAGAAATGCAGTATGTTCTAATGATATTTTCCGATGTTAAAAACTTACTGATGCTATTTTCTGACGAAACAAAGCGAAGACAAAAATTGTCTGTTTTTTTCTTATGCAATTGCTTTTCGGGTGTGACCCAGTTACATTGTATTTATACAATAAATTGTAATATGTAGGCTATTTTACTATGAGATTGGTAAGCAATTTCGAATTTTGAAGAATGTTCATATGAGTATTAAAATAATATTGTAAAATATATGTTATTGTATTTAATTTTTGCTTGCAATAAAAAATCTTTTAAATCTCAAAAAAAAAAAAAAAAAAAAAAAAAAATTGAAACGCAAAACTAAATGTGTATTATTTTTTTTTCACTGTGCACGGATCAATTCGCAATCTGCTTCATTTTATCTCTGATCACATATAACGGATTTATCAGTCTAATGCACTTTCAAAATAAACTTTTATCAATTTCACTATGCTGCCATCTAGCGACTGCAAAATAAGTCATGTTATAACCCTGATGGAATTGCATGGAGTAAGAGCTTGCAGCAGTACTTCCATCTAGCGGTTGTTACAAAAAAAATAATTTTCGACATTAGAGATCCTAGTAGTTGTTCTCGTTTATATGTTGCCATTTTATAATATGGAAATGGCTATTCTGATATACATGTGTGACCAGGGTTATATCCATTTAACGAATCCGTTTGGCCCTTAATTACTTAGGTTATTGGTGTGGATATTATTATAGATTAAACTCCCAGTCGGTAATATGGAGTTTATTTCTTTATTCATCCAATGTAAATAAAGTGGGTGCTCCTGTTATGGCCATGTTCCTGATATGGCCACCCCCCTATTGTGAGTTAGTTAACCAAAAAATTCCGCTAAATTGCAGCAGCATCCAGTGAAAGGGCATCCTAGTATGTCACTTGATCGTTTTCCATCCTGTCAGGTTGAGCAATATGGCGTCAGTTGTCTGTTTTGCGGTTTTCATGTGACCTCTTCTTATTTTTCTCTGATAAGTTTCCTTTGTTTTATGCATGTTTTTCAAAGACTTGTTTCATGAAAACTATCGTACTCCATTCAGTTTTTAATGTTCTGTTGATTGGTGTTGTAGTTGATGGCGTATCTTTTACGAGTTGTTCATAATCAAACGATTTTCGTGAATGCTTACCTGCTCCCGATATGGCCATATCAAATGCACCATGGCCATATCAAGTTCATTTCACTTTTATTTTTTCACCTGACAAATTTACATACCTTATAGCTGGGATTACGCAAAAATTTGTATTTTAAGAAAAGCAACATAATTTTTTAAGGAAAAATCTGTTTTGACTACACTTTTTAATTATAAAAAAGATTATTAAGTGTCATTTTTATTCATTTTACACCAAAATTATTTAATTTTAACACAACTGCGCTATCAAACTGAAACCAATCACGATTTGTAGAACATGGAACAAGGGTGGCCATATCATGTGCACATGTTCCTGATATGGCCACTAGGTAGACTTTTGGAATTTGGGACTTTTTGGACAATTAAAGCTATTTTTATGGGGAAAGGAAATTGTTTTCAGAAAGTCCATTAGACTAAGAACGAATAAGAAAAAAGTGGTTTACATTTTTTTTTTCAAAATGGCGGCTAGAAAAATTCTCAAACTTTAGCATGGCCATATCAGGGACACCTACCTTATGATTGTATGTTTTGCGTACAAGCGGTGACCCTTGTTATTCTGTTTGCAGTGACGGCACTACAACGCAGTGCTTGAGTCTGCAGACGATGCGGTCCCCTCACCCTAGTTGGCGCCTCGGCGGCTGTGAGTGCGGCAATGAGCGAACTTCCACACGCGGGGTGTAACCGCGATGAACAGTGACATCACTTCTGGGTTTAGTCCTCCGCCAGACCCCGGAGGTAAGTTCCCTAATTACTAAGTTGGTGTGGCACATATGGTGGATCAGCTGGCTGCACATTAGATCCTTTCAGAACAACTTGTAAGATAAGGCTGGTTCACAATAAACCGGAAACGAGAATCGGAACGAAAACGGGAAAATTGTTAAAATGTGTACACTTAAATGTGAGCATTCACAATTAACGAAAAGCTTGCCGGAGCCCGAGATCGGGAACGGAGAGTTGGCCAAGTTTCAACTTTGGCGTTCATGTTTCCGGTCACAGCCCACTAGATTCATTCTATTGCCATCTAAAAGCTATTTTGTCGTATATTTTGTAGCAAGAAGACCGTGACATAACCTATGCATTATTTTGTTCTGTGCTGTGCATCATGGAGCAAGTTTTATTTGATGAGATTCTAATATTGAGTGTTGAGGAAAATCCTCACGTTTACATAAGCGGCGCGCCTCGTATAAAGATGAGAAAATGAAGGAGAATACGTGGCTTTCAATAGCTGCATCTTTGAACACCGATCGTAAGTGAATCATATTTTATTACTGTATTGGTTGTATTACACATTACATATTCATGCTTCAATTCAATAATTACTGTTGTGTTCATTTTTGTTCTATTACAAATGTTTCTTCTCTAATTATTTTACGTTATGGTAGACTTAAAATAGGTTGTGATAATAAAGATGCATGGGCATATTTATAGTACCGTACCTAATGAAATGTTTCAGTTGAAATTTCGAAGTTGGTTAACCTGTGTTTATGTAGGCTTCCTTGTACTCATGACAGAACGCCATTGGTCAATTATACACAAATAACATCAGAATGCGTAATATCGACTTTACATATCGTTATTGACATGCATATCGATATGCATAGTCGTCTACGTTCTCGGTTTATTGTGAATCAAAAATTTTCATATTCACGTCCTCTGCTTCTCGTTTTAATTCTCGTTCTCGTTCTCGGTTTATTGTGAACCAGCCTATAATGTAGGCCTATCGCTTGTAACAACTTCTAATCATGAACACGAGATGTGGACAACAAACGAACGGGACAGGAAAATACGTTCAACGTTGAACAAGTATGTCAGATTACAGGAAAATATGTAGGCTATATCTGTTGTTTGTCAGCTGTCTGAAGATGGTTGGAACCTCATATGTAGGCTTCGAGACTTCGGACCCAATAGAGCAGTTCAGTGGGAAATCCGCATAACGGCGTACTGAGTATAGTGGTAAAGCGTACAGTGGGTGGGGGTACTGTAGAATGAATTACAACAAACACGCAAAGAAAAACGCTCTGGATTTGAAGGTTCTGATGAATAATTTAGTTTTTATACAACCCCATTTCAAACTGTGTCTGAAACTATTATATGGTTAGAAAAGTCAGAGCAAGAGATGCCGGAAGCCCTCAAATTAGTTGAGGAAATGACACAGAGAATTAATGAGACACCAAGTACACCGGTTACTGAACGTGTGAAACAAGTGGAAATCAATTTTATGTAAAAATAATGGATATGGAACATTGTGTAATGTAAACAGCAAATTAGTGGACATAGAGTCACCCGAGAATAAAGGACTGTCTCTTAGAGACTGCAATGATGTTGGGTTCCTTCGTTTTGCTCCTATCACGTCATGTGACGTATAGCGCAGCTTTCCACAGTACAAGCTGTGTTTGGCAGATAACCGAAAAAGATTTACGTTTGAGACACTGAGAATGTATCTTGTAGTACATTGCAATTCGGTACTGTAACTGCACTTCCTAAAGACGACCAATAGGATAAATGAAGAAATTAAAACTGCTACATGCTTATTTCCACCATTAACACTGTGTATAATTAAACACAAATACCTATTAAAGACAGGAGAATAAATGCTTTTCACATTCTTTTGACATTGTCATTGTGTAATGTATATTTACTTTATGAATGTACATGTGTGTTTCCCCATACTACCGTACTCTACTCTAAATAGCAACGTTGTTATCTCAACACATCTCTACCTTTCACTACCTGCAGCGAGTCAACAACCTATAGTACATGCACAGTAAACTTATTATATAGAGTCCCAAGTTTCGAAGCCTGCTCATAAGTGACACCAATAAAGCATCACTCATGAAGCAACCTATCCAGGGGATAATGGGATAGGGTGGCCAGTTCGTTTCCCCCTCCATTGCATACATCGCTGACTAGTAACATATTACACTATTCTGACTTCAGATGTATACAAGCAGTATTGTTCTTCCAGTGGCGAAGTGGATCCGCCACTGCTAACTGAACTTGGATGGAAATAATCTAAAGCTAGGAGAAATGTAGGCTTGTTCTTTTCACAAACATAACGCCAAAGGAACTTTCCCGATAACTCTTCAGGGCAAAATCCCAACTGGTTTTGTGATAGAGTGTTATGATTCGGCGTATTTTTTGTAAGTAAAAAATGGGTATGAAAGCAGTGTGAAGTGTTTGTATCTAATTTGCGTGAAAACTGAAAAGTTTTTACAGAGACGTTTGATCTTTCAAAAAGGCCTTTGGGGATGAACACACATGCGGAAAAACCATTGTTTTTATCTGCTGTGAGAGATTTAAAGAGGATGGAGGATCCGTCGAAAACGGCCATCGTTCCGGGCGACCTTCGATTTCAAACACTGGCGGTGATGTAGCCAGAGTGTGATATGAATCTTCTGTACAGAAAATAATGTTAATCGAAATTCTACATGTCCGACGTGAATCCATAAAACTTGTTCAATACGCGAACAGCCTGACGAAAACATATTTGCTTGGTAGAGTGGGCAGAAAGTGAACAAAATTTTAATTTAATGTGTTAACTGGTAGTAGGTTTATTCAACCTTGAGAATAGAAGGGTACGGGGTTCATCACAATCGAAAAAAGCAAAGTAAAATCTGTCCACTATGAAGACTATGTTTTTGGTTTTCTTCGTCGTCAGTCATCACGTACATGCTTCAAGGAGTTAGCCTAAATAATAAACCAATCTATACTAATAATAAATCTGTAGCCAAAATTTGTCTGGTAATTTTCGATTTTTAAAAAAATAATTGGTGTTAACATGTATAATTAACCATCCTGAAACCGAAAATCGCTTTTTTGAAATTTTTGTTTGTATGTCTGTCTGTCTGTCTGGATGTTTGTTACCTTTTCACGCGATAATGGCTGAACGGATTGCGATGAAAATTGGAATATAAATTAAGTTCGTTGTAACTTAGATTTTAGGCTGTATGGCATTCAAAATACGTTATTTAAAAGGGGGGTTATAAAGGGGCCTAAATTAAATAAATCGAAATATCTCGCTTATTATTGATTTTTGTGAAATATGTTACATAACAAAAGTTTCTTTAAAAATAATTTCCGATAAGTTTTATTCTATGCAAAATTTTGATAGGACTGATATTTAAGGATATACAAGATTTTTAAAATTACAATACAATACATTTTCACCGCCGACTGCCTCAGATTATAGCGTTGTTGTTCATGCAATAACTCCTATGTGCAAAATATAAAATTTTTGAGTAGAAAGGAAAAACACATTTATTCATTCCATGGCAGTGGTACATAGGAGATCGTGAATTCTGACATTTTCGAAAGAAAGAAATATAATTACATATCACTATATATGCTGTATCACTATTTAAGTTATTTGAAGGGTTCAGAACCATAGTGGGCCAAGCGCCATTTACTGAAGACGTAGAAAACAAGGGTTAAAATTAAGTTATTACCATAATTCAATGGAAACATATAGCAAGTAAAATAAAGTATACACATTAAAACTAAAATATATGTCAATCTTCATTAAACTACGGTTGCATGTAATAACAATTAAGAAACATTTGTCATTGCACTAAATGAGTGGTATTTCGATCAAATTGATCGCATTTTAATTTTCTTAAATACAATTTAAATTAAGTAACATATTAAACGATTTATCCTTCTATCAAACACGAATGTTCCCTGGATCAAACGTCCTATTTTAATTATGTAATTACTTTATATTTATTTCTAACGGGTGCAGCGGAGCGCACGGGTACGGCTAGTACTATTAGAAAAGTTTTTGGCACGATTAAGGTTAAGTTGAAAAGGAATTGCCGTTACAAGTGGCACAACACCTTTTAGCCTGAATCATGAAATTCGCCATGGCACTGTGCCCTCGCTCTTTCTTCTGATTTGTACTCAGGAGAGTTTTATGTTTTATCTGTTTCTCAAACTTAAATTACTTGGGAAGAAAAACGATTTAATTCTATAGAAACAGTAACAAATATTATTTGGCGATAGTTCTGAAAACACTGAAGAGAGATAACTTGGAGGAATGTTTTCAAAAGCTAAAAGTTCGCTACAAACGATATGTGATGGTTCAGGGAACAATTTCAAAGGAGGCAAATTTAAATAACATGTAAGCACTGCCGTTTTGCATTTACAGCAATACTGCGGGAGCTTTCAAATAACATGAATTGGCCTGTATATTCAATCATAATGAAAAGTATTTCAAATAATCGATAAGAGCGTGCTAGATGAATCTAGAAGAACATTTTTAGATGGCAAAGTCTTTTCGGGCTCTGCACCGTGCAATACAGTAGCTGTATAAATATCAATAAAAAAACTCATATACGTACACTGGGTTGCAAAAGAAATGCCGAGTCGAAGTCGCTATCGATTTGAAATATCATATTACGAGGATTTCGCTTAGAAAACATTATAAATAGCGATAATGACCAGAATTTTCTAACGAGTTTTTATTCCTTGCAAAGGAGATGTGTATTGGTAGTTAAATATTTTATTTAGGTTCTGTTTTCAGTTCCGTATCAGTAGGCATTTGTAATAAAATTAATACATTTTTTTGTTAATACAATATGAAACGTAACTGGCCTTATATATCGATTGTAACAATGACAGCATCCATGAGTAATAAGGAAGGCTATGGAATAAACTGCAGTTTCACCACAGTCTAGTATATACAGTCACGAAGCTTGAGTTGATGAGGTTGCTAGGAACAATAGCCTGTGCAGGTACTATTTCACATTGGCTGTAATAAGGCGGTAGTAGCGATCCTAGTGGTTAGCAAGTATCTATGGATGCATATTTATTACATATTGAGCTTCGTGACTATATACTAGACTGTGGTTTCACTATTTTCGTGTATCTATTATGCTTTGCTAACTCCCCAGAAATTCTCACACTACTATGAACATTATTAAATTCTGAATTAATTTATAATTAGCTGTAATTGAATTAAATTACGTTTTAATATTATTTTATTACCACAATTGCGTTAGTTTTATAAACCAATTATTATTAACGAATTAAGACGTGTGAAGTCCACCGCTGTGGAGTAACGGTTAGCGCGTCTGGTCGTGAAACGAACGGGCCCGGGTTCAAATCTTGTTTGGGAAAAGTAACCTGGTTGGGGTATTCTCAGGGGTTTTTCCTGAACCAATTGCAGCAGAATTGCTGGGTAACTTTCGGCGTTGACCTCGGACTCATTTCGCCATCATTAATTCACATATCATCATCATCATCATCCATACCATTACTCGGGTTAAGTTCATGGTGCGGCGTGCTGCACTTGTACAAGAGTGCTGCCGTTCGACTACCGGCTACCCAATCATTCACAGAATAGGAGTGATAACCACAATAAGCCTCAGGCTGTAGTGCAAGCCTTTGTGTCCCTCGTCCGTGAGAGAGAGAGAGAGAGAGAGAGAGAGAGAGTGAGTGGGGGGGAGAGAGAGGGGGGATTAAAGGCGATACACGCGTAATTAATAAATAGTGATGATGATTATTATTATTATTATTATTATTATTATTATTATTATGAAAGACTTGAAAGGCGGTCAGTCTGCTATGAAATAAGTACCGAGTTTCTTCCCCGGGGTTAGGGACTCTTGAACTTCTAGCTGATCACTCATCTCTAAATGACGAGATAATGAAAATACGGAAGCTCTACCTACCTGCTTCCCAAGGGAGCACCGTTCATATCATGCATACTGCACACCATCACCTTGATGTATTTACATACAGTATGTATTACACAAATTAATTTGCCTGTAATCAATACATGGAAGCTGACGTCACTGTATTGGTGTGTAGCGTCCGCAGAATGTTTTCGTTCCGTATCTCCACAGTTCTTTATGTGGTGGAATTTTGAAGCCTGACAAACAACAAAAGAACAAATGACAAAGAATACAGACGGCGGAAATGAAGTTCTTAAGACCTATTTTAAACATAAAAGAACCGACAGAATACGTAATGACGTTGTCAGACAGAGATTAGGCGTAAACAGCCTGTTGGAAAATACTGATGTTTACCGACTATTTTGAAAGGGTGACAATGTCACATCCCCCAAAGAACTGTACAAAGACAGAGCTGCAGCAAAATGAGACGGATTCGTCCATAAAAGATAGAAGGACCTATTATAAAAACCTTGGAGACTGCAGAGTCTTCTAAGACTAAAGCATACTGTCTGTGATCATGATGACGATGATGATGATGATCATATGTAATGTGTAGGTGTAATTTTATGGTAATTATTTTACCCCGATTTCGGTAATTAAAATTGTTTAATTTCGGTGAATATTTCGTAAAAAAGAAAACAAGCAATTTCGTGCTTATTTCACACCCTAAAGAAACTTATAATAAAATAACATTTTAAAAAATAATGATAATTATTATGGAAACAAACTTTCAAACTAACATAAAATTGCGTGCATCATTAATTAAATTCTTCATTCAATTTCATTCGACTGTGAAGGTGTGACGACACTGCCTTCTTGATCTCATGAAGACAGTTGTTGCCGGAAACAGAAATGACCTTTAGGCTCATTCACAATGAAAATTAAACATAACGTAAGCGTTAACTTAAGAATATAAACGTTACGGTAAAATCAAGAAGTCATACCATCATTCACGATGGGAACATAAACATAACCGCAAACATACTTGGTAACCACGGAAACATAACAACGACGCCATTTCCTCATATTCTGTCGTATACTTCAGCGCTCCACGATTGTGTTCTGTTTGCAAATCACGTAAGCATAATCATGAAAGTTTGTAATTTGCAAACTTTCATGTTAACGTCTTACGGTAATGTTTATGTCAATGCTTATGTGAATCATTGTGAATGATCCCATTTGGTAGCCTGGGCGCAAACTTCTGTGTTTATGTTACGTTTATGTTTAATTTTCATTGTGAATGGGTCTCTGGAAGTAGTCCCTGAAATTATACGTACATTGTTGCCAGATGTCATACGCATGTAATTCTGAACGTTCAAATATGCTGAAATGTTTGTAAATCATATATTTTATAACGAAAATATTTACGTTTTATTTGGAAGGAAGTCATTTTTCTTGCGAATTCTCCATGAAACCTGTGTTTTGTTGAAAATATTGTGATTATGAAATAATTTAGTCGATTTCTATTAATTCCACCAAAATTCGACAATATATTTCCACTTAATTTTGGACTTTCATTAAGCGATTTGCATTTTCCATGCTTATATCGTTGTTACTAGTGCTGTTGATCGATTTAAATATTTAATCGATTAAGAATTTGAATTTAATCGATCAATCGATAGATTAATCGAATTTTGATCGAGTAGAAAAATGTTTTAATATACTGTAATACACAATTATTGTTAAATTTAACTTGTGTTCGGTGATAAGCATACGTATTAAATGTTTATATCTGTATATATTGTGTCGTTATATTACAAAACAATTATTTTAATTACTTACTAACATACTAACAGCCCCTATTGTAATCGAATTACCAGATTTTAGAAAGAGAAGAATATAGTTACTCTCTCACTTGCACACAGTGTAGACATGGCTATTTTATAAGGGATGAGGGGGACGAATTCCAGAAAAGTATGTATTTCATATGCTAGGAAGATGAGCTGACAACAAGGTGGAAGTTTTCTTGGAAAATAATAATACTTAATAAGGATTTTCCATTGTGTTTCAGCTTTCAATAGAGGTAGACTACTCACTGTCCTCATATCTCCATCTCTTTCTCAAGTGTTTGTGCAAAGATTTTTCTTACGCTACCTGCTTTGCAGTTAGAAAATAAAGTACTATTGTGCTTTTAGTAAGCAGTTTCCGAGGGAGGAATATTGTCGGAATTTTTAGTATGAGTCTGTATTAACAAAATAATAATTAATATCAGCTACAACCGATTAATTCGATTAAATATTTTCGACCGATTAATCTCACAACAGAAATTGATCGGTTAAATCCCACAACACTAGTTAATACAAAAAAAATCACACCCCTAGCAATTTCTGCCTTTGTATCTTGATGTAGGCCTATGTTCCTTTTATACATATTCAACTTTTGGAAATATGTTCTTCGGTATAAAGTTCAGTCTTGATATCATGAAACTTTATCTACCTCTCCGTCGAGGTTTCCTCTAGCCGCTGTTGGTGGAAGGTAAAAAGTGCATTTTCTTCAATTTCCATTTTTTTTGTTTCCATTCCCAAATCTTCTGAAATGCCTTTTGTCTGAAGAGAACAACACATTATCAGAAATTTAATCTGCAGATATTTTAAAGTCAAATGTTTACGGCACATACTTGGCCAAGTACTGTTAACCATCATGTAATAGATTAATCCGAAGTGGCCTATAATTCTCGCCTCATAGATATG
The DNA here is from genome assembly GCF_040183065.1 of Periplaneta americana. Lineage (NCBI taxonomy): Eukaryota > Metazoa > Arthropoda > Insecta > Blattodea > Blattidae > Periplaneta > Periplaneta americana. Next base: position 3,207,027 of record NC_091127.1, on the reverse strand, counting down.
CCTTTGTAACCGCACGCTCTATAACTTCAATTGGATATGGAATTCATCGAAAACAAAGAGCTTACGTCAGTTTTGTTTGCATTGACGTCACTTCGAGGTTATTATAGTAATGTGGTTACATACGTCTCCGTAAGGCATTGTTTTGTTCATGGAAGCTTACATTTATTGCACCATGAGTTATGGCCTACCAGACAGAGGGGATGTTCATGAACACACAAAAATCGTTATTGCCTTATCATGCAACTAGTCAGCAACGGTAAATTAATGTCATATTCTACAATTATTATCAACTTGTATGCTCATATAGGTCATTGCCTTATAGCATTATATAGGTTTGGATTTGTGTTGCTTTAAGTCCGATTTCACAAACTATAAAACACATCTTCAGCACTGTCAAATGTTTGTCATTGAGCTTATTTTCGGTTTACAATTACCCAGACTTTGTGGAATTGATCAGAGCGATGGTTAAATTTAAAGATAGGTCAATCAATTGTGTTAACAGTTACTACAAATCGGTAGCCTGATGGAATATTTAGTTGGTGCTATCTTGAGTATGTTAGATTAAAATTTGTTTCATGTTACCAATTTAATCTTTTACTCGTTAAATCTGGCTTTTTCAAAATTCACGCAGTGGCTTAGCAAGAGTTCTAGGAAATGTTTTTTTCAAGCTTTCCTAACGAAATAAGACAATTCTTGTAGAAAATATTTTCATAACTACAAAATAGTACATTATGCAACGAGTCTATAATGGTAGTAATTAAGACGCGAGTATGTTTATGAAACGAGCGCGCGCTCGTTTCATAATTTTCATACTCGCGTCTTAATTACCATTATAGTCAAGTTTCATACGACTTTTTATGCTCGACCATATTTCTAACTTGAAATTTTTCATAAGTATTCATGTTATTCTTATCTCACTGGGGAGCGGAACTGACCTTGTGCAATGTCTCGTAAATTGTGAGATGTGCGCAGACGCGAAAGTATTGATTTTTTTCCGAGAAAGAAATGTCATTGACCTTGATATAGTCTAGAGAATAAAATAAAAATTAATGTTGATATAACCTTGAAATTGATTTAGACATTGAAAAAACGAGATGACAAATTGAATTTATTTGAATATTATTTACAATTAACCCTAATTATTATAGTAACAGAACATAACCTTCTGCGACAGTATTGGATTTCCAGCCTCCGTGACGTTTCGCTATATGTCTTTCGATTGCATATCCGAGAATAATCGATACTTGCGCTTTCATATTGCTACAATGGTGTTTTCTGATTGGTGGAACACCTGAACTTTAATGAATAGGTGTACTTGAATGAGGTCCATTAAAGGGCTGCTACCAGGTGTATAATTACTACATTTCGGCATGGTCGAGCATAAATAATAATAATAAATTTGTCGTATAGTTTTCTTTACGTTAAGAAACCAATACAAAAGAAAAGCTGGGGTTTTTGTATTACAGTAACTGTAACATTGCTATCTAACCAATGCGTATTCTTTGAGTACATTAATTTAAATTTTACTTCATGTCAATAAATTAGAAAATCACACCTACGAAGTCTTGAGTTTTGCGAAATCTGAAACCACTGATTCAGTCCTCGTTACATTGCTTTGCCTTAACTCTCTCCAGGACCGGATCTGAAGCGGGTACATGGACCTGGGCTTACAGTGGCTCATTGTGCCTATTATCTACAGGGTGATTTAGGAGGAATAGTAAATATTTAGAGTGTAGGGTAATAGTATGGACTTTTCGGAGTTAAAAGGTTCGTATAAGCATGTTTCCAATTTCAATGAGTGTGGAGATACAGATGTTTACGCATACAAGCCTTACAAATGGCATGAAGGAACGACTAATGACTACGTAATATTGACCAAGTACAAAGGAATTAGATTAGATTAGATAGCTACTTTATTGCTTGGACATAAGTACGTTATACATAGCAACGTCAATATAAAGAAAATCGTACAAAATTATTTGCCAAGTTAAAATATTCGTTAATGCTATACAAACTGTGTTCATACAATTTTATTTTAATTAACGATTTGAATGAATCATAATTTAAATTTTTAGTTGAGCTAGGTAAGATTTTATAAAACTTCAGAGACATATAATAAAAACTGTTTTGTGTAGTCTTGTATCTGCATAAATCAAGTCTTATATCGTTACAACTTCTCGTATGGTGTTCGTGAAGATGCAAGTTCAAAGGGAAATGATCTATATTCATTTTGCTATATAACAAACACTGCAATACATATAGCGATGGAAGAGTGAGAATTTTACAGGATTGAAATAAAGGTTTACAATGTTCTTTTGATCCAACACCACAAATAATTCTCACTGCTTTCTTCTGTAATTTAAAAATATTAAAAGATGAACTATGATTCCCCCATAATAAAACACCATATTGAATAGTACCGAATCGTCTTAAAGGGCGCAGTCACATAACCTTTCTGCAAAACGAGCTTCCATTGTTGCAGAAGGTTCCCTTGGCTACAAGAATGGGCATGTTCTTCCGGCATGACGGAGCCCCTGTACATTTTAGCCGTCAGGTGACACATAATTTAAATCCGAACGATGGATCGGCTACGATGGTCACATGCATTAGCCACCATGGCCCCCCAGCCTTAATCCTATCGATTTTTGTCTGGGGGGGGGGGTGGATGAAAGGAGAATTGTACAATAACAATGTAAACAAAAGGCACGGTTTAGTCGCTCGCATTATGAATGATTCTGTCCTCATAAAAAATAAGACGATCTTATGAGAGCAACACTTACTAGTAGAGCGGAAAAGTGCATTGTTTATAATAACAACAACAACAATAATAATAATAATAATAGTAATAATAATAATAGTAATAATAATAATAATAATAATAATAATAATAATGCTTTATTTTAACTGGCAGAGTTAAGGCCATTCGGCCTTCTCTTCCACCCAACCAGTATGATAGAAAATTCCTACAATACTGTGAATATAACATAATTAATACAGTACAATACAACACAATGCAATTCAAAGCAATACAATACTACAATATAAGACAATATAATACGTAATTAATATAATACAATGATAATTCTTTTCATCTTCACCACACCAGTAAAATAATAATAATAATAATAATAATAATAATAATAATAATAATAATAATAATAATAATGATAATGATAATAATAATAATAGTAATAATAATAATAATAATAATAATAATAATAATAGTCATACCTAAATTAAATGCGATTATTAAACTCGATCGAAATCGTTTAGCCTTTTCTTGAAAGTGGTTATTGTCTGGCAGCCCCTAATCTTCTGAGGTAGAGAATTCCATTCACGGGGGACTGAGACAGTAAAAGAGGATGAATAGTGGGATGTTCTATGGGAAGGAATTGCTAGGATTTGGCTCTCCTGTGACCTGGTGTTTAGATTGTGATTGGAGGATAAGTAGTTAAACCGGGAACGAAGATAATTTGGAGTAGAAGTGTGGAGAACTCGAAACAGAAGAGAGAGTGAATGAAGTGTTCTACGGTTACTAAGTTGCAGCCAGGATAAAGATTTGAACGAGCGTGTAATGTGGTTAAGCCGGTGGTGGAATTTCCGAAACACTACATTGAACTGTTGAAATGTATTGATACCATGCAAATAAACAGCACATGTAATCTTTAAGTAATTTGGCTTCACTTGTTACAACTTGTATCTTGTTACGCGTAACAGGCTTATCTCCACACAATTGAAAATTAAGCACATGTTTATACGAACTTTTTTTTACATACAATAGTTCACCTAAAATATCACTGAATCACCCTGTACATGCGATGATACTGTAGTTCAAAGTTTGCTAGGTGCCTGCCTGCATGACATTCATGTCTCCGATGCTTACACGTGGGTCATTCTTCTCCAGCCCTGACAGGGCCAGATTTCATCCCCACCCGAGTAAAGCCTCAAGTTCCCGAGCCCCAAGCTCTTAGAATCCATATCAGCATCGGAAACCCCGTCTGATTTTTAATATTACAGATGATAGATGAAATGAGGGGGAGGTGTAGAGAGTTGGTGGAATGAAAGAGAGAGACGGGAGTACCCCGAGAAAAAGTCTGCAGTGTCTGCTTCGTCCACCACAAATTCTTTCACGGTCTAGCCGAGGATCGAACCCGTTTTGCCACAGATGCGGCTGTTTCTTGCATTACTTTGGAAATAGAATGATTTTCGGAGAGCTAATATCGATATTCAAGGAACCGATCTGGTCAGTTGGTACAGCAGAATACGTCTGTCTTAAAAATAATAATCACGTGATTTTATTATCTTATGTATAGTAGTCTTACTAGCGGTTTTGATTTATCTAGAGAAAATCAAAATTCGAGTGGGATTTGATTGACTATTACATGAGTAGAAGAAATTGTATGAAGATTAGGAGAAATAAAGCGCTCTAATACAATAAAATATTAATTGACTTACTAAAATACCGTACTAAACTGTCTTGAAAATGTAGTATTGTACTATCTCATCATTACAAATATTCCGCTAGATGGCAGTAGCTTGTTATGATCGGCTATTCTCTTGTTACCAGTTCTGCTAACTACACAATCTTCATTGAACTTTATGGACGGTTACTGGCCAAAAAGGCTTTGTTGATTCAGTTTCATTTTTATTAAAACAGTTGCATTCCACTTCAATTATCAATATATATTAAACAATCTCTGATACGTGACTATCTATAATCTCATACAGCAGAAGCTATAACTTAACCTAAATAATATAAACAAGATAAATGATAGAAAAGTTTTAATTAAAGATGATGAAATAAACATGAATTATTTTAAAAGATACAATTATTGAAAGTACAATGTTGGAAAACAAAGAAACAAATGCTAGGGAGATTATAAAAATAAACAAATGCTAGGGAGGTGATAAAATTGTAGGATAAGCAGCCACACGTCGTTCCGTACCGTTTTATTGGTCAAAAGCAGTATGACGTAGTAAAAGTGTAATAGTCAAAATAATATATCGACAATAATGTTGTCCAGACCTGTGGAGTAACGGTCAGCGTGTCTGGCCGCGAAACCAGGTGGTCTGGGTTCGAGTCCCGGTCGGGGCAAGTTACCTGGTTGAGGTATTTCCGGGGTTTTCCCTCAACCCAATATGAGCAAATGCTGGGTAACTTTCGGTGCTGGACTCCGGATTCATTTCACCGGCGTTATCACCTTCATCTCATTCAGACGCTAAATAACCTAGATGTTGATAAAGCGTCGTAAAATAACCCAATAAAATAAACATAACCTAAATAATGTAAAAAAGATAAATGAGAGAAAAATTTTCATTAAATATGATGAAATGAACATTAATAATTTTGAAAGGGACAGTTATTGAAAGTACAATGTTGGCAAACAAAGAAACAAATGCTAGGGAGGTGATAAAATTGTAGGATAAGTAGCCGTGATTAGTTGAAACACGTCGTTCCGTACCGTTTTATTGGTCAAAAGTACTATGACGTAGTAAAAGTGTAATAGTCAAAATAATATATCGACTATTTGTTTTAAGTTCCTCATGCAACCACATTCTTCGTGTTGCTTTGCGATACTTTGAAAATGGCTTGTCACCGCAAGGAATCCTTATTTAAGCTAATATCATTGATAAACGGGTTTAAATGACTAAATTAAGAGAAAATTCAGCTGAAAACTTTTGATCAATCCTCGTGTCAAATCTTCTGTAAATTATCTCAAAGGAAGGAGAGCTCTTTCATGCGTGTAGTTGAATGTAAGGACAGTTGCAGAACCATAGAGAAAGAATAAGGTGTTTCATTCACATTACATACGCAAAGATGAGAAACGTAAGATGGAGTAGGCCTACAAACTTATAGAGGAACTTAAATTCTAGGTCATTATTCACATTTGGTTGCTCAGTTTTCTTTACGTTGTGGTGGTGGTGGTATTGAGATGACGAACTTGCAAGAAGTTCAATTTAGATTTAAATGTTGTTTGATACCTCGCCTATCATACAGGCACCAGAACATCTACTGTATCCATGGAAACGTGCGGAGTCTGAAATCACTGCTTCACACTGTCAGCCTGTTAGCGGAGACACACAACCAAAGATAACGATGTCGCCTATTTGTGTCACTGGGGTTCAAACGGGAGCTGAATATTGATTGAGTCACTGAAAGGTAGTTATTATGAAGGTCAAAAGCTGGAAAACAACAGAGAAATTTTCCATCCTGTGAACAGGAATTGTTCAGTAAGAATATAGTTAATGAACATACGTATATGGCTCTGATATAAGCTATGACCACGACAGAGATGTAGAAACAGAAATACACAGTTTTGAACACGTGTGCCACGATCAGGCGAACCCTAGGCAAGAAGGTCAGAAGAGAGACTCAATAAAGATGTACAAGATTATGGCTGTCCCTGTTCTGCTTCATGGATGTGAATGCCGGCCATTGACTAGAAAGCAACAAAGCCACATACAAGCTGCCGAGATGAGATTCCTTCGAACAGTGAAGGGCTGCACTGTGTCAGAGCATATTAAAATTGAAGATATACGAGTTGAACTTAAAAATAAAAATCAAAAGCCAAAAACATTTGGGAGTTTAAAATTAGGATTTTGTTAGTTCTTCACATAGTAAACTTGCTCTCAAAATTTGGGTGAAAAAAAAATGATTAGGAAAAAAGTTGTCATTTTTACTGGAGTTTTCCCTTGAGAGTTATTAATTAAATATCAAAAGTGAATCTGATACAACGTTAATATACATTAATTTTATTTCCTAGAATATACATAAAATACGATAATAAATAAATAAGTACATAAATAAATAAGCAAGTAAATAAACAAATACATAAGCAAGTAAATAAGCGAGTGAAGGAATGAATAAGTAATTGAGTAAATCGATAAATTAATAAATAGATAAATAAATAAACAGAGAAACAGATAAATAACTAAATAAATAAATATATACCTACATAAGTAAATAAGTGAATCAGTGAGTTAATTAATTATAAATTAATAGATAAGTTAATAAAAGTACATAGATAGAAATAAATTAATAGATAAAAATAAGTAAATAAATAAATAATAAACAAACAAACAAACAAATAAATAAATACGAGTAATAATAAAATAAAAGAATAAATAAGTAAAAAATATAAATAAATAAGTACATAAATAAATAAGCAAATAAATAAACAAATACATAAGCAAGTAAATAAGCGAGTGAAGGAATGAATAAGTAATTGAATAAATCGATAAATTAATAAATAGATAAATAAATAAACAGAGAAACAGATAAATAACTAAATAAATAAATATATACCTACATAAGTAAATAAGTGAATCAGTGAGTTAATTAATTATAAATTAATAGATAAGTTAATAAATGTACATAGATAGAAATAAATAAATAGATAAAAATAAGTAAATAAATAAATAATAAACAAATAAACAAACAAATAAATAAATACGAGTAATAATAAAATAAAAGAATAAATAAGTAAAAAATATAAATAAATAAGTACATAAATAAATAAGCAAATAAATAAACAAATACATAAGCAAGTAAATAAGCGAGTGAAGGAATGAATAAGTAATTGAATAAATCGATAAATTAATAAATAGATAAATAAATAAACAGAGAAACAGATAAATAACTAAATAAATATATACCTACATAAGTAAATAAGTGAATCAGTGAGTTAATTAATTATAAATTAATAGATAAGTTAATAAATGTACATAGATAGAAATAAATAAATAGATAAAAATAAGTAAATAAATAAATAATAAACAAACAAACAAACAAATAAATAAATACGAGTAATAATAAAATAAAAGAATAAATAAGTAAAAAAATATAAATATATAATAAACAAATAAATGAACAAATAAATAAATAATAAACAAATTAATTAAAAATAAACAATCAAATAAAAAATAAATAATTAAATAAAAAATAAATAATTAAATACAAAATAAATAAGTAAAAATGAATAAATAAGTAAGTAAATAAATAAATAATTAAAAAAATAAATAAATAAATCACCTACCTTGAACTCTCCAACAATATCCTTAATATTTGCGTCGTTTGCTATGCGTTCAATAATATTTACTTTTTCAGAAATACTCAGACGTGAACGTGTTTGTGACATGATGCCTTACCGGCATTCGGGGGCTTGGATTCCCGTCACAACAGACCACGTTGTACTGTTTTCCCTTTTCTTCAGACCCAAACGCGATAACGTCTCAACATTATTCACGATGATAGAATTATATTTTTTACTAAAATCGAAACATTAAAAAATGCCGTATCCTACAGCTTCTTAATACGTCATTAATCTTACAGATCTCAACAACATTTGCTGCAGATGGAATCGTTTTTCCCTTGAACTAGCGAAGATGTTAATGAACTCCCTAACGAAGTGTGAGTCATGTCATTCGTTTTGTCTGAGAACAATTGTTCATTAACACTAACGTATCTAGTTCAATAACATTGTAAGCTCTTTTGAAGTAATTACACAGATAGACATTAGTTTGTTGACTTCTTCCCGGTAGAAGGGAGATAATTTATGATTTAGATAGCAGGACATCCAACTGTTTAGACTAATGGCGTAAATTTAAACCAGAAATCATGAAAAGTATGGGAGGTCCAGGAAATTAATTCGCTTTCATAACAATTACCATATTTTAAATGTTTTCCTGAAAAGTTCAAACAGGAAGTTGACTCCATTCAGAATTCAAGAGAATACTGTGAATATCAGCTGCTAGTCGGTAACAGGTAGGCTTTCAGACTTATATTAGCATTCATGGAGCCACAGTTTTACTTCTCTCTCCGAGGAAGCCATGCTAAGGGCTTTATTTAAAATTCATCGCCCGCGGCTAGAACTGAACTCGTGAACTTCGGATCTAGTGGCCACCAGAGTAACCGCAAAACATATTAGGACTGTACTGCAGAATAAATACGCCTACTTCATAATAACATAATAAGAATATATTAACACGTTACTGTTATACTAATGTGAATAATACTTACTTACTTATGGCTTTTCGGAACCCGGAGGTTCATTGCCGCCCTCACAGAAGCCCGCCATTGGTGCCTATTCTGTGCAAGATTAATCCAGTCTCTACCATAATATCCCACCTCCCTCAAATCCATAATTTATTTATTTTATTTGTTTATTTATTTTATTTAATTATTTTATTTATTTATTTATTTACTTTATTTATTTTATTTATTAACTTATCTTATTTACTTCATTTATTTATTTTATTTATTTATTGTATTTAATTATTTTATTTATTTATGTATTTATCTTATTTATTTATTTTATTTATTTATTTACTTACTCATTTATTTCTTTATTGTGCTGTACAACAAGATAAAGTCAGCACGAGATTTACAGTGTACAAGGAATAACAAATGTGCATACAAATAATTATTAAAATTACAGACAAATGCAAATAAACAATAATGACAAAATGCATGGATAATAATAATAATAATAATAATAATAATAATAATAATAATAATAATAATATTGTGTTTTATAAACTATGAAAAATATTATTATTATTATTAGTATTATTATTATTATTATTATTATTATTATTATTATTATAACAATATTGTATTTTATAAACTATGAAAAATATTATTATTATTATTATCATTATTATTATTATTATCATTATTATTATTATTATTATTATAACAATATTGTATTTTATAAACTATGAAAAATATTATTATTATTATTATTATTATCATTATCATTATTATTATCATCATCATTATTATTATTATTATTATTATTACTATTATTATTATTATTATTATTATTATTATTATTATTATTATTATTGTGTCTTATAAACTATTAAAAGCTTTTAGCTTTTGAGTTTATCATATAATGCCACTGCACTCTGTCCCGACAAACAATTTTCCAGTTATCGTAAATCTCTAAAATTTTTAGTTCTTCCTTCAGATTGTCCAAATACGAATATTTAAGCCTCGGTCTTCCCAGTGGCATTTTTGTTAAAGGAATTTCTATGAATACCCTTTATACTCTTCTTCCTTCTGGAGCTCTTAGCACTTGTCCAATCCATCGCAGTCTTCTTGTTTTAATTCTGGTCACGATATCATATTCATTGTAAGAATCATAGGCTACATTAATTTTTATGCAGTTTCCTCCACTTCAAAGTGCATTCGAACTGCTCCCAATATTTTTGTCAGAATTTTTTTTAGTCAATCTGAATTGCAGTAATAATAATAATAATAATAATAATAATAATAATAATAATAATAACAATAATAATAATAATAATAATAATAAAATGTTTTATTTTATTTTATTAAACTATTTTCATAGAAATTTTAATAACTTTGAAAGGTAAATACATAAATATAGAACTAAAAATATGAATTCTCTGCGTTTGTGTGAACCAAAATGTAAAACCAATGCAGCTTTTTATCATAGCAAGAGGCAAGGTCCCAGATTATTAAACAAATTTTATTCCAATATTATTTTAACCATGAATCCTCTCCAAATTAATAAAAAAATAAAAATAGATTGTATTGGATTTATAGTTTGGGTTTAAACATATTAAACACTATTTAATCTGTATTCACTCTCAAGTTTAATTTCATTTTTGTCTGTATTGGAATCCCCTCCTGAGCACGAGTCTTACTCATTCAGGTGTGGGCTAGTTTATCTTTCATTGTATTTACTAATTTGTATTCATTTCAAAATTACTTACTTACTTACTTACAAATGGCTTTTAAGGAACCCGAAGGTTCATTGCCGCCCTCACATAAGCCCGCCATTGGTTCCTATCCTGTGCAAGATTAATCCAGTCTCTATCATCATATCCCACCTCCCTCAAATCCATTTTAATATTATCCTCCCATCTACGTCTCGGCCTTCCTAAAGGTCTTTTTCCCTCCGGTCTCCCAATTAACACTCTATATGCATTTCTGGATTCACCCATACGTGCTACATGCCCTGCCCATCTCAAACGTCTGGATTTAATGTTCCTAATTATGTCAGGTGAAGAATACAATGCGTGCAGTTCTGTGTTGTGTAACTTTCTCCATTCTCCTGTAACTTCATCCCGCTTAGCCCCAAGTATTTTCCTAAGCACCTTATTCTCAAACACCCTTAACCTATGTTCCTCTCTCAGAGTGAGAGTCCAAGTTTCACAACCATACAGAAGAACCGGTAATATAACTGTTTTATAAATTCTAACTTTCAGATTTATTCATTTCAAAATTAGTATGAATAACATAAATAAATAAATAGATAGATAGATAGATAGATAGATAGATAGATAGATAGATAGATAGATAGATAGATAGATAGATAGATAGATAGATAGATAGATAGATAGATAGATAGATAGATAGATAGATAGATAGATAGATAGATAGATAGATAGATAGATAGATAGATAGATAGATAGATAGATAGATAGATAGATAGATAGATAGATAGATAGATAGATAGATAGATAGATAGATAGATAGATAGATAGATAGATAGATAGATAGATAGATAGATAGATAGATAGATAGATAGATAGATAGATAGATAGATAGATAGATAGATAGATAGATAGATAGATAGATAGATAGATAGATAGATAGATAGATAGATAGATAGATAGATAGATAGATAGATAGATAGATAGATAGATAGATAGATAGATAGATAGATAGATAGATAGATAGATAGATAGATAGATAGATAGATAGATAGATAGATAGATAGATAGATAGATAGATAGATAGATAGATAGATAGATAGATAGATAGATAGATAGATAGATAGATAGATAGATAGATAGATAGATAGATAGATAGATAGATAGATAGATAGATAGATAGATAGATAGATAGATAGATAGATAGATAGATAGATAGATAGATAGATAGATAGATAGATAGATAGATAGATAGATAGATAGATAGATAGATAGATAGATAGATAGATAGATAGATAGATAGATAGATAGATAGATAGATAGATAGATAGATAGATAGATAGATAGATAGATAGATAGATAGATAGATAGATAGATAGATAGATAGATAGATAGATAGATAGATAGATAGATAGATAGATAGATAGATAGATAGATAGATAGATAGATAGATAGATAGATAGATAGATAGATAGATAGATAGATAGATAGATAGATAGATAGATAGATAGATAGATAGATAGATAGATAGATAGATAGATAGATAGATAGATAGATAGATAGATAGATAGATAGATAGATAGATAGATAGATAGATAGATAGATAGATAGATAGATAGATAGATAGATAGATAGATAGATAGATAGATAGATAGATAGATAGATAGATAGATAGATAGATAGATAGATAGATAGATAGATAGATAGATAGATAGATAGATAGATAGATAGATAGATTGGTAGGTAGGTAGATAGATAGATAGATAGATAGATAGATAGATAGATAGATAGATAGATAGATAGATAGATAGATAGATAGATAGATAGATAGATAGATAGATAGATAGATAGATAGATAGATTGATTGATAAGTAAATAAATAAATAAGTAAATAAGTAAATAAATAAGTAAATAAATAAATAAGTAAATAAATAAGTAAATAAGTAAGTAAATAAGTAAATAAATAAGTAAATAAATAAATACAATAAATAAATAAGTAAATAAATAAGTAAGTAAATAAGTAAGTAAATAAGTAAATATATAAGTAAATAAATAAATAAATAAAATAAATAAATAAATAAATAAGTAAGTAAATAAGTAACTAAATAAGTAAATAAATAAGCAAATAAATAAATAAATAAATAAATAAATAAATAAATAATAGTAAAAATAATAATGAATGAAAAGTTAAAAATAAAATTAAACTAACTCAACGTTAACACCTTAAGAACAATGGAGACATGTTGAGTGGTAGAGAAAGTGTATAGAATATGTGTGCAAATTTATGAAAAAATAAGACGTGATTGAAAAAAAAAATAAAAAGAATATTTGATGAAAAGTTAATTTTGTCTCCAGATTTCTATATATTCTTCAGCATACTGATAAATAAGCGATATTAAAAATACAAAATATCCTTCTTTTCATATCCTTGTTAATGCATTAGTGTATTTCGTAACGAAGAGAATTGAATAAACTCTGCACTTGTTGGATTGTCGTGCGTGGTGAGGACGCCTGCCTACGAGGAAGCAATGCAGCTCTTGTAGCACATGCTGCATACCTGTCACGGCGCGCCCAACACGCAGCTGACGCTGAGAATGACAGATTGTGCGCTGTGCAGCTAACTGCGTCGCACTTAGTAATCTTAGTCTTGGATCTTCCGGCAGTTTATTAACGATATAATGCAGCGTCCGACCATTCATTGTGTAAGATTTATCGAACGTTAGGCCTACGTTTTATGACAAACAATCTCTAACATCTTTCGTACGGAACAAATGCGTCTCGGGCGTGGGTTCGATTCTCGCTTGGGCTGATTATCTGGTTGTGTTTTTCCCGAGTTTTTACCTAACTGTAAGACGAATGTCAGGTAATCTATGGCGAATCCTCTGTCTCATCTCGCTAAATGTAGTAGTTAATACAGCGTCGTTGAATAACAAATTAAAGAAAAAAAAACAAATGCGTTCATGTCACTTTGGAAGAAATTGTAAAATATTCTGAGGAACGCATACAGTGGCAGTGAAAGAAATGGGTAACACACGCAGCTTTAATAGCGAGTCCGATATCAAAGACCGCTGTGTTGAGAAAACCCCCATGGGAATCTCACTATGTAGGCTATCATAGTATGTAGGATAGGAACAGATAAGAATACCGAATCCTGATAAGATATAATGCCCAATAAAGAGAGAAAAAAGGAAGGACAGAGGGCAGGTAGAAGAAGGGAAGGATAAGAGAGAAGGAAAAATGGAAATAAAGAAAGAGATACCGAAATAAAAATAAATGAGGAAGAGGAAAGGAAGTGAGAAGAAATATTAAAAAAAAAAAGAAGTTGAAAATAAATGCTAGGAAATAGGCAATGAAATAGGCTAGGTGAAAAGAAAAATAGACAGAGAGAGATAAAGGAATAAGGAAAAAGAATGAAAAAGGGATAGTAAGAGAGCGAAAGAGTAAGAAAGACAGACAATAAAAGAAGAAAAAAGAAAAAACACACCCCAACGAAATTCTCAACACACAACTCATCTTCAAAACACACACACTCTTTGACTCTACACTATACCACAGGAACACACCCTCACAGGAAACAGAACAAGTGGCGCCAAGACCAACAACGACCAGTTCTGAAGATGTCCCATAAATAGGTTGAAACATGTAAACGAGGTACGTTGAAATTTAACACAGGAAAGTCTTACCATACATATTCCGAAGTGATACAGTGTTAAAAGTTGTGTAATCAAGATGTATAAGAAAGAAAAGCTGAAAAGAAAAAGAGAGAAAAGAAACGTAAAGGAAAGCCTGAACGAAGGGGGACAGAGAAATCAAGTGACAAGAAAAAATATATACTTAAAAAGAACGAAATAAAGAAGAAAGGAAGGGAAAAGAAGAAAACCTGAAAAGAGAAAGCCACTTTTGCGCTAAATTATTTTGACATGTAACAGAGTTACATATATTGAAATCAATCTTAATTCATGATACGAGTACAAATAGAGTGATTTATATAAACCTTTGCCATTTTAATAGGTTGTAACTTGCGAAAGTGGATAGCAATAGCAAAGGAAGCTTCTTCTCAGCGGTCCTCGGAAAAAGAACTAAGGAAGAGACTAGTGGAGTGGTTTGTGTGGAATGTGGCATTGTATGGGGCAGAAACATGGAGAATACAACGATGTGAAGAGAAACGACTAGAAGCATTTGAAATGTGCATATGGAAAAGAATGCAGGGTGTGAAATAGACAGACAAAATAAGAAATGAAGCTGTGTTGGAAAGAGTGGATGAAGAAAGAATGATGCTGAAACTGATCAGGAAGAGAAAAATAAATTCACTGGATCACTGGCTGAGAAGAAACTGCCTACTGAAGGATGCACTGGAAAGAATGGTGAACGGGAGAAGAGTTCGGGGCAGAAGAAGATATCAGATCATAGAAGACATTAAGATATATGAACCGTATGCGTAGACTGAAACGAAGGCAGAAATTAAGAAAGACTCGAGAATGCTGGGTTTGCAGTGGAGGACCTGCCCTTGGGCAGAGAACTATTAGTGTAATGTAATATGAAGCTTAATTAAGAGCGAACGTAATTCCCACACTGTAGCTCTGTGGTATAAACCGTCATGCATTAGACTAGTGAAAAGAATTGAACGTTGGTTCCAGTCGTCATAAGGGAAGAAATTTTCTCATTAAATTTCGTCCTGTGTATGGGCTCGGTATCACCCAACATCGGGATTAATTTTGGCAGCTACAGTGAGTAGCGAAATCCGGTTTCGAAATGCAGCTATAGCGGCTGGTGGAATTATCAACAGTAATCTCACTAGAGGTTTTGATTTATCTAGAGAAAATCAAAACTCGAGTGGGATTTAATTTACTATTACACGATTAGAAGAAATTATATAAAGATTAGAAGTAACAAAGTACTCCAATACAATAAAATATTAAATACAACTGTCATCAAATGTATTATTGTACCATCTCAACATTACACTACATGGCAGTAGTGTTTTATGATGTTTTCTTGTTATCAGTTGTGCCAACTATGGAATCTTCATTGAACTCTGTGGACGGCTACTAATCAAGAAAGCTTTGTTGATTCAGTTTCATTTTTATTAAAACATTTGCATTCCACTTCAATCATCCGGATCCCAGTAATCAACGTCATTTTACAGATGATTTTCAATAAATCTTAGTATTAAACAATCTCTGATTATCCATAATATCATATACCAGAAGCTATAACAAACATAACCTAAATAATATAAACAAGTGTTAGAAATTTTTAATTAGGGATGATGAAATAAAAAATAAACATGAATAATTTTAAAAGAAACAATTATTGAAAGTACAATTTTAAAATTTGAATGTTTTAGTGGTTGGTGGTTCAGTTCATGATATATTGGACGTGTGCGTAAAAGAAGTGAACTCGTTGATGTACATGGTGTATCCCTCAACTTATTCAGGATTTCCGAATGGTGCTCTTCATATATGACCAGTGATCTTTATTAATTCTTGTTCTTGAATGCCAATGCGTGTCATATTTGAAACTTCTGTGCATCGACTGGAGTGGTTTGTAATTTTCTGTTTTTGACGTCCAGACCAGTGCAGTTTGAAATGTTGGCAAACAAAGAAACAAATGCTAGGGACGCGATAAAATTGTGCGATAAGCAGCCATGATTGGTTGAAAGACGTCCTTTCGTTCCGTTTTATTGGTCAAAAGAAGTATGACGTAGTAAAAGTGTGATAGTCATGCTAACAACCCATTACTCCTGTGCTGGTTGGATGATCGTTCACCTTTACTGAAGCATGTGGACTTGAAGCCAGAAATCGTGGTAGACCTTGACCCCCCCCCAAGGCTCTCACTCAACGGGTTAGAGTGAAGACAAAAGAGTCGTGTATTACATTAAATTGCATTCTTGCGAGATTAAGCGAGTACATTTATTTTTCAGCATGTTGCACCAAGTAAAAAAAAAGTGAAACAATTTACTGAGTATCATGTAGAAAGAGTAGAAAAAAGGAATTACGAAGGAAGCAACAGGAATAACATTATTAAATGCAGGTGGGGGGGAGGAGGCAGGAAAGTTGTGTGGTGGCGCTGTTTGTCATCCGAGCAATTTCAACGTCATATGCAAGCAGGAAGCAGGGAGTTACTTTATTACAAGTCACTTCTAGTCTCTAAGGTTGGAGTAAGTCCACGCCGTAGAACTAAGTGCTACATGCCGCGACACTCACAGATATTGTGTATACGATTAGAAACTGTTCATTACATTATATATAGGCCTATACGAGCAATTAAAGCCGAAATTGTTATAGAACTGCTTCAACGACTTGTCGAGGAGTCTTTTTCTTTTTACAAGATTACAAGATTTAATTGCAAGCAAAAATTACATACAATAACAAAGATTTTACAATACTATCGTAATACGCGTATATGAATATTCTTCAAAATTCGAAATTGATTACAAATCTCATAGTCAAATAATCTACATATTACAATTTATTGTAAAGGGTGCGTCAGAAAGAACGGATGGATTTCAAACTATCGATACGCAACGAGGAGAGAGATATAGTGAGGGGGACCACGACTGTTGGGTCAGCCATAGAATGCAGTTTCAGTTGAGAACATGGTGTTGGTCTGGTGCACAACGTGCTTTCATCGTAGAGACATTTTTGAAAAATGAAGATTCTGTGATCGCCACTCAGGACTCATTTCGACATCGGATGTCACGCTAGGATTCCAACTCGGAATACAATTTTGCGGTGGGTGGCTTCATTTCGTATCACAGGTTCAACATTAAAGAAGAAATCACCTGGACGAAATTCTATTGCACTGAGATTGTCCGAGGCTACGGTAAGATCTCGCGCCCTGCGACTTCTTTCTTTCGGACCATTTGAAGGCGTAAGTTTGTAAACATCGATCACATACACTGGACGAACTGAAGACAGCGATTCGTGAAGAAATCGTGGCAATTGCACCAGCTATGACTGTGAAAGTGACGGCGAACATCAGAAAACGCCTCGATGCCTGTATTGAAAGCCAAGGACATCATATGGATAATGTTGTTTTACATAAATAAACTGCATGTATTGGTGAATATGTTGATAACAATAAATTTTTGATTTGATGAATCTTTACAATTTTCTTGCCATGTGAAATCCATCCGTTCTTTCTGACGCACCCTGTATAAATACAATGTAACTGGGTCACACCCGAAAAAGCAAGATGCTTGAGGTCGGGTGTGACCAATAATGAAAACTGGAGAGAAGAAAAAAAAATAATAGTAATAACAACAATAATAATAATAATAATAATAATAATAATAATAATAATAATAATAATCTGATTAAAACTGTTAAATGTAATTACACATAAAGTTTATAAAGAATAAGAAAAAAAAAAGCAAAAAACAAACAAACAAAACGGTACCATAGCCTACAGTATACATAAACATACTAAGTTAAGAATACAACATTGTTGAAGTGACAGAAAAAAAATAAATAAAGAATAAGAATTTACATGATTATAATTTTAAAAACAGTTCAAGCACTTGTTTTTGAATAATGTATGGTTTAATAATTTTAGTTTAGGATTCCTCTTTATAAAATCATTACATAATCTTGGACCGTAATTAGAACTGTGCCTTAGACCTGCTTCAGTCTTACATTTTGGTTCAATGAGGGGGAGCGAAATATTGTATCTTCTTGTGTTGTGGCCATGATCGGATGATATGAATTTAGCTTGATATTTATGGTAGTGATTCAAAATAGTGTACATATAAATTTGCTTCATGTTTAAAACTTTGAATTCTTTACATATGAGATGAGTTGGATGATCAAGTTTTCTCCTTAAACATATTTTAATAATTCTTTTATGTAGTAATATTAATGGGCGAATGGTACTCTGTGACAATCCACCCCATCCTATAATTCCATACTGTATTATAGACTGAACTAGGGCTAAAAATGTTGTTCTCAATAGTTTTACTGGCATAAAGCGACGCAGTTGAACAAATTTGTATATAGTTTTACGTAATTTAAGACATAAGTAGTTAATATGAAAATTCCATTTTAAGTTTTGATCAATGAAGATACCTAAATATTTCACGTGGGTTGATGGGCGTCTAGCATTTCATGCTAGCCGTAGGGAGAGGTTCACGGGTTCATACTCGGTCGAAGAAGATGAATTTTAATATGCGATAAAATCCGTAACATGGCTCCACCTGGATGATAAATTGAGCTGTGGAATCCTGTCGTACATTTACGGGAAATAAAAGAAGCCTACTACAAACGTCCGATCTCCTTTATAAATACTTATACCTACAGCTAAAGCAGTACATGATACGCCTCTAAAGTTCTATAGTTTAGAATCGAATCTTTTTTTAAAATTTTAAGTGAGTAGTAGTTATTCTACGACGCTTTATCAACATCTCAGGTTATTTAGCTCTGAATGAGATGAAGGTGATAATGCCGGTGAAATGAGTCCGGGGTCCAGCACCAATAGTTATCCAGCATTTGCTCGTATTGGGTTGAGGGAAAACCCCGGAAAAACCTCAACCAGGTAACTTGCCCCAACCGGGAACCGAACCCGGGCCACCTGGTTTCGCGGCCAGACACGCTAACCGTTACTCCACAGGTGTGGACTTGAAGTGAGTATATAATAAGGCGGGAAATTTTTCTCGAAATCAGGAAATTTTTAGGTGTTTGGAAGAAAAATTCCTTTTCTGAACCTAACAACACTGAGCAGAAACAGATTTTTGTAACAACCCCGAGGAATACAATACTCATCTCGTGCCAATTTACATCTGAAGACGAAGATACAATCAATTCTCGAATTTTATGTGGTGATATTAATGATAGTATTGGTGATGATGAAGACAATGTTGAATACTTGATTCGTAACTTGTAATGCTGATTATTGTGGCACCAAGAGCGTGGACCTTCCACGCTGGAGATCCTACTTCAAATACTGGCGAGTGAAGGAATGTAGTATGACAGGTTTTGTAGGAATATTTTTCTCATTCCACATTTGCATAATTTTGCTGTTCATAATCATTAATAAAATGAAATAAATGGGGAAAGTAATCCTGCTACCGTCACGTGCCCACAAATGCCGTGATCCACTACGGACGCAACTCATTACCCATTCATGATAGATATTTATGGACTGAGGTACAAGAACATGTACTATAATAATATCGAATGCCGATAATAGGAATGAAACCTGAATCGCTTTTAAAATGAATGACGGCGAATCAAACATCAATTTGACTTAATCGTATTGTTCTCTTATGTCTCCTTTCATAATGTATAACTCAGCACTGTTGTAGGCGTTCGTGGCACACGTGTACAAGTGAAGCGGAACGAGTTTCTATTATTCATAGTTAGGGTTGGATTTCTTAAGAGAGCATTCAACTGAATTTGAAATTGAATTATTTACTCTCGTCTGTGCGTGGTCCGTTTTCTGCTACACGTGTGAGCTTCAGGTGCACTACCCTTCCTATTAACGACGGTATTTTAGGGTTTATCTGTTTAAATTAATACAACGGTAAAAAAGTTATATTTTATACACTGTAACTGTTTTTATTTATTCAGTTCACAATTTTGTTAGTGATTTTATTTTCATATTATACAAATATTTCGGATTTGTTTCGCTGTAACACAGCCTACTGGAGTAGACGTGCAGTAGATCAGAGTAGACCCAAAATATATAATGCATTAATTAGAGCTTACCCTGAGCTAAGTACACTTAACACACATAGATTTAAGAAACAAATCAGATTAATTATTTAATTGTTTAAGCTAATTGAGTCAAAAATTGATACTCTAATATTCATGTACTTTTGTATTTTCTATTTGTATATAGACCGTATTAATACATGTTGTATTATTTTACCATTTATTAATGTGATTGTGCTCAATGAACTCTCTTAATTTTGTGACATATTTTGTATAACTGATGTGAACTGCGCCCGAGCACGAGCTTTTGCTCTTTCGGGCTGCAATGCCTAATGTAGCTCAAGTGTATAGTATTAAATAAATAAATAAAATGAATGAATGAATGAATGAATGAATGAATGAATGAATGAATGAATAATTGAATTGAATTGAACGAACGAACAAGTAAGTAAGTAAATAAAGAAATGAATGAATAAATGAATGAATGAATGAATGAATGAATGAATGAATAAATAAATAATTGAATTGAATTGAACGAACGAACAAGTAAGTAAGTAAATAAAGAAATGAATGAATGAATGAATGAATGAATAAATAAATAATTGAATTGAATTGAACGAACGAACAAGTAAGTAAATAAAGAAATGAATGAATAAATGAATGAATGAATGAATGAATGAATAAATAAATAATTGAATTGAATTGAACGAACGAACGAACAAGTAAGTAAATAAAGAAATGAATGAATAAATGAATGAATGAATGAATGAATAAATAAATAATTGAATTGAATTGAATTGAATTGAATTGAACGAACGAACAAGTAAGTAAGTAAATAAAGAAATGAATGAATAAATGAATGAATGAATGAATGAATGAATGAATGAATGAATAAATAAATAATTGAATTGAATTGAACGAACGAACAAGTAAGTAAGTAAATAAAGAAATGAATGAATAAATGAATGAATGAATGAATGAATGAATGAATGAATGAATGAATGAATGAATGAATAAATAAATAATTGAATTGAATTGAACGAACGAACAAGTAAGTAAGTAAATAAAGAAATGAATGAATAAATGAATGAATGAATGAATAAATAAATAAATAATTGAATTGAATTGAACGAACGAACAAGTAAGTAAGTAAATAAAGAAATGAATGAATGAATAAATAAATGAGCGACATAGTGAAGTTCATTTCAGAAACACAGTAGATTTTTATATCTGTCTGAAGATAGATTTTAAATCCTATTAATGTCAATAGAATATAATCTCTATTCCTACAAGAAGAGCAGCAAAGAAAAATATTTTTTGAGTTACTTTCAAGTGTAATTGAATAAATTAATTACTATAAATTGTATTATAATGACATTTCATTAAGTAAAAGCTTTGTTTTCTTATAAACTTAGGAAATGTGGCTTGGCCCTTAATTATAAATTAGTAAATATTCGGCCTTCCTTACCTTCCTATCGAACGAAATTTTATCTATTCAATGCATGTTCAATGAAATGATATGGATTGCTACAAACAAAGCGAACACATATTATATTGAATACATAATAGCAGCACTTTTGTCTACACTGCACAGATCCAACATTTGTCAGCGGTTTATATCTGTCATGTCTTGATGTCACATTGCATCAGATTAAAAATACAAATGTGCATGAACGTAGGCATACACTTTGTCATAAGCCAAATAAATTGCTGTGTTGCAAAATTGTTGGTACAAAACACGCCATTTGGTTTAACCGTGACCTTATGTGTCACTCTTCGTGGAGCAGTGATCCTGTTCAGCTGTGGTGATATCTGAATGTGTCAGCATACTTGCCGAGTTTAATTATTTTGCAGAGGGGGAAGCTGAGCACTTCAAATATGTCTGATGACTTTATTATAAAATGTTATTATACTGTTGGCAGTCTAGACGTTGAAGTTGTTCAACACGACAAAGTGAGGTTAATTTTAAAGGGCTGTAAAATCCTTAGTATTACTCTCTCTAATAACAAACGTGTCACAAAAAAAGAAAAATAATTTTCTAGACATGTCACATTACAAGAAATTAAAGTAGTCTAGAGTAGAAAATTTAACTGATTTGGCGAAAAATTGCCTGCCAATTAAATTGGCATAGTAAATAAATCTTTAACAATAATAATAATAATAATAATAATAATAATAATAATATAATACCTACATATTATACTAATCAGACTTCAGATGCATACAAACAATTACGATGAAAGAGTAATGGAACGGAAAAAAATTCTCTCCGGCGCGCGGCGTCGGGATTTCAACCCGGGTTTTCAGCTCTACGTGCAGACGCTTTATCCACTAAGCCACACCGGATTCCACCCCGGCGTCGGAAGAATCGTCTCAGTTTTAAGTTCCAACTCTTGGGTTTCCTCTAGTGGCCGCCCTCTGCACTACGTCATAGATATCTATGAACCTAGGACCGAAGTCCACACATGTGCTGAGGTGCACTCGTAATATATACAAACAATTGTTCTTCCTCTGTCACATATCGTCAAGTGAGATGTACTGCCTGATAATAGATGTACATATCAGCCAGAACTTCTATCAGAGATAAATAATAATAATAATAATAATAATAATAATGATAGTAATGCTGATAACGATAATAATGATAATAATAGTGATAATAATGAGGATATTAATATGATAATAATAATAATAATAATAATAATGATAATGATAATAATGATAGTAATGCTGATAACGATAATAATGATAATAATAGTGATAATAATGAGGATATTAATATGATAATAATAATAATAATGATAATGATAATAATGATAGTAATGCTGATAACGATAATAATAATAATAGTGATAATAATGAGGATATTAATATGATAATAATAATAATAATGATAATAATAACAATAATAGTAATACTGATGATGATAATAATAATGATATTAATCGTAATGAAATTCTAAATCTTATAATTAGCAAAGATTCTACATCAGCATATTCCCGATAGGCTGAAACGTAACAAAACCAGTCTCTGAGAAGATAGATAATAAATTTTTAAACTATTTTTAGCACGAAAGTAAAGATAGGGTAGCCCTGAAAGGGAAATTCCCAGTCAAAACTAAAATGGTAATAATATGACACATGATTAAGTAATTCAACAGAGATTTTAACTATTTGGGATGCGAAATACGCAGTACAAGAAATTAAGATGTACAACATAAATTGCACAGATTGAATTACCTCTGTGTTACTGTAAAACGAACTATTTTTAATAAAACATAAAGAGAAAGAATTTTTAAGTTTTACATAGTTTTAACTGTGCCATCTTTGTTGTACGAATGCGAATGTTGGACTCTCACTAATCAACAGCTACAAAGGTTAGAGGCAGCAGAGATGAGGTTTTGAGAGTTGTTGCCGGATAGAGAAGAGCAGATAAGAAAAGGAACGTGGAAGACTGAGACTTAGAAGGAGAGATGATGTAAGTACCTTAAAGAGCTAAAAGTTAAAAGTTGAACAACAACAGGTAGGAAGGAATGGAGAAAACTTGTTGAGAAGGCCAAAATTTTGTCCTAAAAATTTAGTGCCTAAGATAATTATGTCAACTACGAGGTTATGTAACATTGGTGGCATGTGACAGAGAGATGACATTTAGCGAGTTGAATAAAAATATTCGTCATTACATTGCCTGACATTCGATTCATAGAGAAATTCTTTAAAACAAGTGAACGACCGAAGCGGGATTCGAACCTACTTCCGGGCGCAAATTTAGTCTTGCGTCCAACTCATCACCGCCTAGCTACGTCGATGGCTAACTATTATGATCAAAACCGATCAACAAATAATTGGTGATCTCCCAGTCGATCATCCTTTTGTTCATATACAAAGTATTTGGTATGTCATGCATCTTTTGTAGAAACTAAGATAAGCTGCACGTAACAATTATCTGAAAGTGGCCACCCTAAGGATAATCTGTATATCTGATACATTTGTTGAAGTAAGTGCTTAAATTTGGTAAAAGTCTCTAATTCCAGTTTGATAGCGTATACAATTGCGAGACGTTATTTACGATGTACCACAAACGAAACCTTCATAAAGTCTCTCTCACGTTGCAGTACGCCTACTGTTGCAAAATGTACTTCTTTGAGCTAGGAGCCTCTAAAGCTATTTCATGCGCAAGAAGTCATAAAGTCGAGATGTTACCCCGTTTAAAGAAGTCTGTGACTTTGCTACTGCGGTCGGACAAAGTCTTCAAGTGGAAGAAGTTGAACAAATACGGAATCTGAAGCAACAGCCACTTCACTTGGAGTGCCTGCTGGCATTCAGAGATCGGGAGCTGGCAACTTCTACTTGAAAGAGAAGCTAAATCTGGAGCACAAAGACGAGCTATAATTACTACAGATTAATGATAATTCTTTTACAAAACATTTCTGTTTCATTATACGAGTATTAACAACGTTAATCTGCTGTTTAAACATTGCTCTTCTTTTTTCTTTCTGCTGTTGGAGAACTGTGGAAAAGTTGTTAAACTCTCTTTAGTCCCTCATTTCCCCCGTAGTCATACCTCCTACACGCTTTATTTTCAATGCTCTAATTACAGTTAAAGATAAACGCAAATCTTTCTATGAAATTACATCCCTTTCTTCTTGATCTCTCCACCTAGAAATTTTTCAATATTGTCGCAATACAAAAAATGAGACATTAAGAATATTATTTTGTTTCGTGGAATAATTTAATTAAAATGTAAACAATACGTATTCCGAGAGTTATGTTGAATAATAAAGTACTTACAAGCGACAAATTCTATTGCCGAAAGACTTGTCAGAGTTTACATTTTCGATGACGGAAGTACAGGAATGACAAATAATCTAAGAGGTTGTAATTTCTGTCAGGGGTGACTTAATCGCGAAGTGTTTAGGATTCCAGTCTTTCAAAACAGAAATAAACACTTTGAACGTGAGCCAAAACTGTGTCCTTGAGAGCCTCATCCTGAAAATACCTCCATGACAAATTTCTATCTCGAAACAAAAGAAGTTCAGTCATCGTCCCCTGGAAGATGTAACTTACGCGGGCATTACTTAGTACAGGCATATGACGATGAGCCCTTAGTGACTAGATCACTTTTCCAGAAATCATAAATGTGTCTCATGTAATTATGCTACCAGCAATGTACAACTTTTCACTGTGTGAAAGTATAATTAGCGCATGTAATCGGAGGAATATTTATCAGGGTTCGCTGATCTGATACGTAATTTGAGGAAAAAACACGAAAAAACACGGTTTATAGGTTTAACATTACATGACTTTCATAACTTTCGTTGTATCAGAATTCGATAAAAAAATTCTTTCATACTATATATTATGATTAGTAGGTCTCTTGCAATTTATGAAATTTATGTTTGCAACAATGACAAAAATGATCCTATGATGAGAATGTGCAAAGATGGCGATGTGGAGTCCACACCTGTGGTCAGCGCGTCTGGCCGCGAAACCAGGTGACTCGGGTTCGAATTCCGGTAGGAGCAAGTTACCTGGTTGAGGTTACCCAATATGAGCAAATGCTGGGTAACTTTCGGTCCTGGACCCCGGACTCATTTCACTGGCTTTATCGCCTTCATTTCATTCAGACGGTAAATAACCTGAGATGTTGATACAGCGTCGTAAAATAACCCAATTAAAAAAAGCGATGTGGATACCAGAACAAAAAGTTTTCTCTGTTCTTGAACTGGCTAAAAACGAATTCTGTGTAGCGTGTACAACGAAATTTTCGCCGCGAATTTTATCTTGGGCGTCATGACGATGTTCATCCTGTGTGATCATTGTGAAATGGGACGGGCAGTTACGAAAAACTGGTAGTCTTTTGTGTAATCGTGGGAAGGATAAAAAACTGAATGTGCCTGCGTAAAATGTGGATAGGTTTCGTACGGCCTTCGTAGAACTCGGCATTCCATTCCACGGTCCATGGTGAATTCCACAAAAAATTACGTCTACGGGCCTGTAAGATTCAGTTACATCAGGGAGTCCATCCTTATGAGTGACAAATGTAAACGACAAAAGTTTGCTGGAGACGTTTTGAATAAAATAATTGAAGAGGACGGAGCTTTCCGGGATAAAGTGTGCTTCTCTGATGAAACAAATTTCCACGTGCATGGCAAAGTTAACTGACATTTGTCTTATGTGAGGTAGTGAAAATACTCGTGAGGTTCGTAAGGACGAAAGACACTCATAAAAATAGGCCTACTACAGAGAATGCAGAATCCGTTAGCTTGTATTACCTTAGCGTTTTAAAAATCTGTGCTGCGTATTGCAAGGATGTTTCTTAATTAAGTAGTCTATTTAGTTAAGAATTTTTTAAATTAATTTGTTTTCATTTAAGAATTTTGTATGATTTTATTTTCATTTAAACGTTTCCTATGATTTTATTTTTATTTAAATATTTTCTATGATTTTATTTTGGTTTAAATATTTTCTATGATTTTATTTTCATTTAAACATTTCCTATGATTTTATTTTCATTTAAAAATTTTCTATGATTTTATTTTTATTTAAATATTTTCTATGATTTTATTTTCAATTAAATATTTTATATGATTTTATTTTCATTTAAATATTTTCTATTAAATATTTTCTATGATTTTATTTTCATTTAAATATTTTCTATAGTTGTATTTTCATTTAAACATTTTCTATGATTTTATTTTCATTTAAATATTTTCTATGCTTTTATTTTCATTTAAACATGTTCTATGATTTTATTTTCATTTAAACATTTCCTATGATTTTATTTTCATTTAAATATTTTCTATGATTTTATTTTTATTTAAGTATTTTCTATGATTTTATTTTCAATTAAATATTTTCTATGACTTTATTTTCAATTAAATATTTTCTATAATTTTATTTTCATTTAAATATTTTCTATGATTTTATTATCATTTAAATATTTTCTATGATTTTATTTTCATTTAAGTATTTTCTAGCATTCTATTTTCATTTAAACATTTCCTATGATTTTATTTTCATTTAAATAATTTTCTATGATTTTATTTTCATTTAAATAATTTTCTATGATTTTATTTTCATTTAAGTATTTTCTAGAATTCTATTTTCATTTAAAAATTTCCTATGATTTTATTTTCATTTAAATAATTTTCTATGATTTTATTTTCATTTAACATTTCCTATAATTTTATTTCCATTTAAATATTTTCCTTGATTTTATTTTCATTTAAGTAATTTTCTATGATTTTATTTTCATTTAAATAATTTTCTATGATTTTATTTTCATTTAAACATTTCCTATAATTTTATTTCCATTTAAATATTTTCCTTCATTTTATTTTCATTTAAGTAATTTTCTATGATTTTATTTTCATTTAAGTATTTTCTAGCATTCTATTTTCATTTAAACATTTCCTATGATTTTATTTTCATTTAAATAATTTTCTATGATTTTATTTTCATTTAAACATTTCCTATAATTTTATTTTCATTTAAATATTTTCCTTTAATTTTATTTTCATTTAAATAATTTTCTATGATTTTATTTTCATTTAAATATTCTCTAGGATTTTATTTTCATTTAAGCATTTCCTATGATTTTACTTTCATTTAACATTTTCTATGATTTTATTTTTATTTAAATATTTTCCTTGATTTTATTTTCAATTAAATATTTTCTATGATTTTATTTTCATTTAAATATGTTCTATAATTTTATTTTCATTTAAATATTTCCTATGATTTTATTTTATTTAAATATTTTCTATGATTTTATTTTCATTTAAATATTTCCTTGATTTTATTTTCAATTAAATATTTTCTATGATTTTCTTTTCATTTAAACATTTCCTATGATTTTATTTTCGTTTAAGAATTGTCTATGGTTTTTTTTAACACGGAAGTAACTGGATTCGAAATGCAAGTGAAATGAATCATAGATTTTTTATGAACGCTTTGCTTCCTTTCGGCCTCCATTCATCCTTAAAAAATTTCGTACCAAAGTTACATCCTGTTGCTACACAAATTGCACTCTTCATGTAATTATATTTCATCTAATTCCTTTAGCTGAAAACGATTTCAGATGTGTGCCTCGTTCAGTGTCCTATATTCAACTGATAAGTTTGACTTCATTGTCCTGTTGCTCCCATTCGCCCTTCTCAGTTCGCATTGTTCCTCCCAAAGCCAGCTACAGACAATCTTTTGTGTAGAGCTTCACGGTTTTTGTTTCATTGTAATGTACCGCGATAGCGGCACTGGGTGTATTGTCTGCTTCAATTCATCACAGCTGTTAATTGCACATCAGCTCGCTTCCTCTATATTTCGGTAACTTCCGCCTTTTCTACATTTTGTCATGTACAATTGCCAACGCAGCACCTGGCAACAGCAGCCGCTTCGATACCCATCAAGTTTCTGAGCGTGCAGGCTCGTACAACGTGATGCAGTGGGCGGGCAAAGGACGACACGAAATCAAAACATGTGAGAAATCCCACAGCTGCCACCACATTACTCAGAATCGTGAAAGTCACTCACAACAATGAAAAGGTTGTATATAAACAGACTCACATAATCGGAGAAAAGTGTCACAAATTACACAGCCTAGACTAATAATCGGTAAATTTCATTTGAGCAAATTGACATTACATTAGACCAATGGTTCCCAAACATTTTGAAGACGCGACCCAGTTTTGAGTGAGACTTTGTTTGCGACCCCCTTGTCATTCTGGTACTTACTTACTTACTTATGGCTCTTAAGAAACCCGAAGGTTCATTGCCGCCCTCACTTAAGCCCGCCATCGGTTCATATCCTGAGCAAGATTAATCAAATTATTTTTAATATTATCCTCCCATCTACGTCTCGGCCTCTCCAAAGATCTTTTTCCCTCCGGCCTCACAATTAACACTCTATATGCATTTCTGGATTCGCCCATACGTGCTACATGCCCTGCCCATCTCAAACGTCTGGATTTAATGTTACTAATTATGTCAAGTGAAGAATACAATGCGTGCAGTTCTGCGTTGTGTAATTTTCTCCATTATCCTGTAGCTTCATTCCTCTTAGCCTAAAATATTTTCCTAATTACCTTATTTTCAAACACCCTTAATCTCTGCTACTCTGTCAAAGTGAGAATCCAAATTTCACAACCATAAAGAACAACCGGTAATATAACTGTTTTATAAATTCTAACTTTCAAATTTTCTGAGAGCAGACTGAATGACAAAAGCTTCTCAACCGTATAATAACAGTCATTTCCCATATTTATTCTGCGTTTAATTTCCTCCCGAGTATCATTTATATTTGTTACTGTTGCTCCAAGATATTTGAACTTCTCCACCTCCTCAAAAGATAAATTTACAATTTTTAGATTTCCATTTCGTACAATATTCTCGTCACGAGACATAATCATATACTTTGTCTTTTCGGGATTTCCAAACCTATCTCTTTACTTGCTTCCAGTAAAATTCCCGTGTTTTCCCTAATCGTTTGTGGATTTTCTCCTAACATATTCACGTCATCCGCATAGACAAGGAGCTGATGTAACCCGTTCAATTCCAAGCCTTCTCTGTTATCCTGGACTATCCTAATGGCATACTCTATGTTTGTAAATACAACATAAAACTGAGTTAAGGCTTTTTTGTTTTATTTTGTAAATCACCTCGCAACTCCCCCTCAGCTCTTTACACTGTCCCCACATTGGGAACCACTGCATTAGATGATTAGAGCAAATCGTCACTTGTCTTTGAGCAAATTTAGGTTGTTCTTTGAGCAAATGGTAACAGGTTCAGAGGAGATGCTTGTCTTTTTGTTTATTGAAGGTGTGCTAACAATATAAATGTTGATTGTGCATTTTCGACAGTTTGTTTTTCTTTGTCACATCTTCACCACATTCTTATCGGAATATCTTAATGAGAGGTTTGCTTGCTTGGCGAGATCACATGAAAATTACATTTGTTCGTGCTTTTCGTGTGTCCCATTACCTTAATGTCATGTCATAAACTTATGTTTCCCGAACCATAATCGTTTCACTTCCTAAACCTACAGTTTCGGTTCAATTGATGCTTTGTTTTCGTCTTAGAAACGAATTTAAACGCATTTACTTATTTATTATTTTGCTAATAATTGTAACATAAAATATAATATATACAGGAACACTTTAACTCACCTCTGAAAGAGTAGAACTCGTGCTCAGGGGCGGATTCCTGAATTTAAAATTAATAATTATACAATACAATTTATCTTATGTCTACTGTGCAATTATGGTATATAATTTTAAATTTACAATTTTTCAATTTTTATAAAATCCATACATAACTTCTTAAATTTAATACTAGAACTATTAGAATTAACAAGATTAGGATATTTAAATATAAATTTGTTATATATTCTTACTACTATGATTAAATACTGTAACAGTGTTGCATTTTGGTTCAAACAATCTTAAAGTATTCATACCTTTTGTTTCATAACTATGAGAATAGAATTCAAAATTATTTAGATTTTTATGTATGAATTTTATTAATATAGTATAATAAATTTGTCTTACTTTAAGTACATTGAAGTCTAGAAACAAATTTTGAGATGGAAAATCAATAGGTTTATGAAGACATATTGTAATTATTTTCTTCTGTAATAAATAAAGTGGATTAAAATTGGATTTAAATGAGTTACCCCATCCTATAATTCCATACATAATTACCGATTGAAATAAAGTTAAATATATTGTACGTAATAAACTTATTGACAAGTAATTCATCAATAAAACAAAATAATATACTATTTTACGTAATTTATTACAAAGATAATTAATGTGTTGGTTCCATTTTAAATGATTATCGAAAATAATGCCTAAATACTTAATTTCAGAGAACTCTTTAAAATGCTAGTTTAGACTTCTACTCCCTGTTAAAGTGAGTACCGACGGATGTGGAAAGTAAGGTATTCTCTGCTCATTTCACAGCAACTGATAAATATTTCCTTCTGTTTCTCTACACCGCTATACAAATGTACCTGAAGTCGTCTGTTTGTATAGACGAGGTGATCTGTTTTGACAGCGAATGAGATGTAATTTTATTTAGCGCCAATACTAATTCATCACACTTTTTTGTGCTTGTTACAAAGTGCATACGCCCACTACCATTTCCACCTCATCTAATGGTACGTGCACACGTTCACCAGTTTCACGTAACATTTCCGTCATTCAGCAATTTGTTTATGTTTTCGCTAAACATTTATTCACTGTGCACCTCTACGAATAATTTATCCCATGTGCATGGCTCGTTGAAATCTGTATTCAAAATTATTATTATTATTATTATTATTATTATTATTATTATTATTATTATTATGGGTTACATCAGCTGCTTGTCTATGCGGATGACGTGAATATGTTAGGAGAAAATCCACAAACGATTAGGGAAAACGCGGAAATTCTAGTTGAAGCAAGCAGAGCGATAGGGTTGGAAGTAAATCCCGAAAAGATTAAGCATATGATTATGTCTCGTGACCAGAATATTGTACGAAATGGAACTATAAAAATTGGAGATTTATCTTTCGAAGAGGTGGAAAAATTCAAATATCTTGGAACAACAGTAACAAATATAAATGACACTCGGGACGAAATTAAGCGCAGAATAAATATGGGAAATGCCTGTTATTATTCTGTTGAGACGCTTTTGTCATCTAGTCTTCTGTCAA